>NW_025547630.1:0-23742 GCF_905237065.1 Salmo salar
GATGAAGGGAATGGAGAGAGATGGAAAGGAGATAGAGATAGAAGGAAGGAAGAAAGGAAGAGATGGAAAGGATAAGAAGATAGAAGAATAAGTATATAATCAAGAAGTACAGGAAAGAATGGAAAGGGAATGGAAGTATGTAATCAAAGTACAGAAGAAATTGAAAGATAGAGAGATAGAGAGAAGATGAAGAGATAGAGAGATAAAGAGACCGAGATGAAAGAGATGGAAAGACCAGAGGATAGAGGGACAGGGATGGAAGTATGTAATCAGAAGTACAGGAAAGATGGAAGACTACGAAGAGAGATAGAAGAGATGAAAGAGATGAGAGAGGATAGAGTATAACATAATAGTACAGGAAGGATGGAGGATAGAGGATAGAGGATAGAGGATGGAGAGGATAGAGGATGGAGGATGGTCAGGATGAAAGGATAGAGGGATGGATGGATAGAGGATAGAGGGATAGAGGATGGAAGGATGGAGGATAGAGGGATAGAAGTGATAGAAGTGATAGAGGGGATGGAAGAATAGAGGGGATGGAGGATGGAGGGATAGAGGATGGAGAGGATGGATGAATAGAGGATAGAGGATGGAGAGGATAGAGGATAGAGGATAGGGGGATGGAGAGGGATGGAGTGATGGATGGAAGGATGGAAGGATGGAGGGGATGGATGGATAGAAGGGTTGGAAGGATGGAGGTGATAGAGGATAGAGGATGGAGGGATAGATGGAAGGATAGAGGATGAAGGGATGGATGAATGAAGGGGATAGATGAATGAGATAGAAAGAGATAGGGGATGGAAAGGAAGAGATAGATGGAAGAGATGGAAAGAGATAGAGGATGGAGGATAGAGGATAGAGATGGAGGATGGAGAGATGGAAGGATAGAGAGATGAGAGAGGGATAGATGGATAGGAATTGAGGATAGAGGATGGAGGGAAAGATGAATGGAAGGATGGAAGAATGAAGAGATAGAAAGATAGAGAGATGGAAAGAGATAGAGGATGGAAAGGATAGATAATAGTAATCAAAGTACAGGAGGGATGGAGGTATGGAGGGATGGAGTATGTAATCAGGTACAGGAGGGATGGAGGGATTGGGGATGGGGGATGGAGGGATAGAGGGATGGAGGGATGGAGGATGAGGGATAGAGGATGGAGGGATGGATGGAAGGATAGAGGATAGAGGACAGAGGATAGAGGATGAGGAATGGAAGGATAGATGGAAGAATAGAGATGAAGGAGACGAAAGGATAGAAAGAGATAGAGATAGAGAGATGAAGAGATGAATGAAGGAATGAAAGAGATAGAGGATAGAGATGAAGGATGGTGATGGAAGTGATGGAAGAGATAGAGAGATGGAGAGATAGATGAATAGAAAGATAGATGAATGAAAGGATAGAGGATAGAGGATGGAGGGATGGATGGAAGGATGGAAGGATAGAGGGTTGGAGGGATGGAGGGATAGAGGATGAGGGGTGGAGGGATGGAAGGATGAGGTTGGAAGGATAGGGAGATAGAGGATAGAGGGATGGAGTATGTAATCAGAGTACAGGAGGGATGAAGGATGGAAGTATGTAATCAGAAGTACAGGAAAGGATAAGAGGATAGAAAGATGAGTATGTAATCAAGTAGATGGAGAGATGAAAGGATGAGTATGTAATCAATTACAGGAGGAATGAGAGAGATGAAGAGATGGAGGGATGGATGAAGAGATGGAAGGATGAAGGATGAGTAACAGGAGGATGGAAGATGGAGATATGTAATCGAAGTACAGGAAGAGATGGGAAGAGATAGAAAGGAATTGAAAGACAAAGAGATAAGAAAGAGATAGAAGATAGAAAGATGAAGAATGAAAGGTAGAGATAGATAGATAGATGAATGAATGAGAAACGAGATGAAGGAATGGAAAGATGAAATGAAGAGATGAAGAATAAAGTAGAAAGTAATGAAATGACAAAGATAAATGAATAAAGAGATAGAAAGTTAAAGAGATGGAAGAGATGAAGAATGAAAATACATAGAAAGATAGAGGATTGAAGAGATAGAAAGATAGATGGTCCAAGAGATAGAGAGGAAGAGATGAATAGGCAGAAGGACTAGATTAGCAAGGAGTATGAAAGAGATGGAAAGATGGAAGATGAAAGAGATGGTATGTAATCAAAGTACAGGAAAGAATGGAAAGATGAACACAATGAAGTACAGAAAGGATAGAAGGAATGAAAGGGATGAAGAGATAGATGGAAAGGATGGGGATTGATAATCGTACAGGAGGATGAGAGGATGAAGATGGATGGAAGGATGGAGGATGGAGGGATGGAGTAATCAGAAATTGGAGAGGATGGAGGATGATACTAATCCAGAGTACAGGAGGGATGGAGGGATAAGTTGAGAGGATACAGAAGATGGAGGATAGAGATAGGGAATGAGAGAGATGGAGAGGATACCAGAGGATAGATAGATACGGGAATACGAAAGATGGGAAGAGATAGGAGATAAAAAGAGATAGGGAATGGAAAGGAATGACGAAAGAGATAGAGAGATAGATGAATGAATGGATGATAGATAGATGGATGAGAGAAAGAAAGATATAAGTGATGAAGAATAGAAATGATATAGAAAGACAAAGTAAATAGAAGTAATGAAAAGGAAAGGGCTGAAGAGATAAAAGGAATAGGAATGGAAGGATGAAATGATAGAGGACTAGAGGAATGAAAGGAGATAGAGATGAAAGAGGATGGAAGAGGATGGAGAGAAGATGGATGGAAGGATAGAGAGATGAAGAAGGGACCAAGAGGATAGATGGAATGAAAGATGAAGGATATGGTGATAGAGAGATAGAATGAAAGTGGAAAGGATAGCTGGAAAGATAGAGATACGAAGAGATAGATGATTCAAAGAATAGAAAGAGATGGAGGATAAGAGATGGAAGGATAGATGGAAGGAATAGAGAGTATGAAGAGATGAGAATGATGGTAGAATGAAAGAGATTTAGAGAGATGAAAGGATGAGTGATAGAGAGATGAAAGATAGAAAGGGGATGGAAAGTTAAGATGAAGGGACCAAGGATGGAGAGGATGGAAGGATGGAGAGATGTAATCAAAAGTAGGAAGGATAGAGATGAGGATAGAGGATGAAGTATAATCAGATACAGGAGGGATGGAGGGATGGGATGTAATCAAACACCAGAGATCCAGGGATAGGGGGATGAAGGAAGGAGAAGTATGTTATCCAAGTGCCAGGAGGGATAGAGGGATAGGGGGATGGAGGGATGGAGGGATGGAAGGATATAGAGGGATAGAGGGATAGAGGGATAGAATGGATGGATGGATGGAGAGAGGGATGGAGTGATGGAGGGATAGAGTGATGAAGGGATGGAGTAATGGAGTGACTGTGGAGGGATTGGAGGGATAGAAAGGATAGAGGATGAAGGATGGAGGATAAAGCGATGAAGGATAGAGGGATGAAGAGATAGAGGATAGATGGATAGAGGATAAGAGGGATAGAGGATGGATGGAAGGATAAGAGCTTGATAGAAAGATAAAAGAGATAGATGGAAGAATAAAGGATAGATAGATAGATGGAGAGATGGAAGGATGGAGTGGTGGAGGTGGAGTGATGGGGGGATAGAGAATAGAGGGAAGACCTAAAGAGAAAGAGGGTGGATGGATAAAGGAATGATAGATAGGGGGATGGGGGATAGATAGAAAGATAGAAGGATGAAAGGATAGAGGGATAGAGGATACGGGGGATAGAGAAATAGACAAATAGATAGATGGGAGAAAAGAGAGGGATGAAGGAATAGGGATGAAAGGATAAAGGATAAAGGAATAGCAGGGATGAAGGGATGGAGGGAGGGAGGGATAGAGGATAGATGGATGGGATGTAGAGAGAGAGGGATGGAGGGATGGAGGGATGAGGGATGGAGGGATAGAGGGATGGATGGAAGGATGGAGGGATAGAGGGATGGAGGATGGAAGGATGGAGGGATGGCGTATGTAGTCAAAGTACAGGAGGGATGGAGGGGTGGAGTATGTAATCAATACAGGAGGGATGGAATAAGATGGAGGGATAAGATGAAGAATAAAGGATGGAAGGATAGAGATGGAAGAATAGGATGGAAGGAGGAGGAGTATCAGAGGACAGGAGGGAATAATGAAGGGATAGAGGGATAGAGGGATAGAGGATAGAGGGATAGAGAGATGGAGGGATGAAGGGATGAAGAGATGGAGAGATGGAGGGATGGAAGGATAGAGGGATGGAGTGGAAGGATGGAGGGATAGAGGGATGGAGGGATAGAGGGATGGAGATGTAATCAGAGTACAGGAGGGATGAGGATGGAGGGATGGGGGTGGGTGAGGATAGAGGGATAGAGGGATGGGATGGGGGATGAGGGTGGGGGATGGAGGGGAGGGGGGTGAATGGGTGGGGTGGAGGATGTCAATCGGAGTTGAGGTACAACACCTATATGTATCTCCACAGGTCCAGAATCCATCCTGGATGCCTCATCAACGTTATGTTATGCAACCTACCGTAAGTACACGCAGCCACCGATTTGTGTGTGTGTGTGTGTGTGTGTGTGTGTGTGTGTGTGTGTGTGCGTGCGATGCGTGCGTGCGTGCGTGCGTGCGTGCGTTGCGTGCGGCCCGGCGATCGTGTTTGTATCTCTTGCATGTGGGTGCGAATTGCTTTATTTTGCAGTGCTTTCAAAGCCCATTGGACAGTCCCTCACATACTTATCTCCTGAATGTGAGAACCTCAGAAGAAGAACGCATGACGCTGTAGTATGATGTAGTCAGCTGTAGTACCGATGTAATCAGCTGTAGTACTGATGTATCACTGTACTGAGTGGTCAACTGTTGTTCTGATGTAGCTGTAGTACTGGTGTGGTCAGCTGTGGTGGTGGTCAGGTACTAGTAGGCTATACTGATGTGGTACCGATGTGTCCCACTGTAGTACTGATGTGGTCACGAGTGCTGATGTAGTCCGTAGTACGGTGCGGTACGGTGTCGGTGTAGTATTGATGGATCAGCTGTAGTACTGATGTGGTCGGCTGTGGTTTGATGTAGTGCTGATGGGGTCACTGTGGTGCCGACGAGTCGGCTGTACTGATGTGGTCAACTGTGGCCTTACGCTGGTGTAGTCAGCTGTTGCTGATGTAGTCGGTGCTAGTACTGATGTATCAACTGTCTGATGTGTCTGCGTACCGGTGATGTGTCTGTAGTACTGATGTAGTCAGCTGTGGTACTGATGTGGTCAGCTGTAGTACTGATGTAGTCAACTGTATACTGATGTAGTCAGCTGTAGTACTGATGTAGTCAACTGTAGTACCGATGTAGTCAGCTGTAGTACTGATGTAGTACTGATGTAGTCGGCTGTAGTACTGATGTAGTACTGATGTAGTCTGCTGTTACTGATGTAGTCTGCTGTAGTCTGATGTAGTCAACTGTAGTACTGATGTAGTCAGCTGAGTACTGATGTAGTCAGCTGTAGTACTGATGTAGTCAACTGAGTACTGATGTGGTCACTGTAGTACTGATGTAATCGCTGTGTGGTACTGATGTAGTCAGTGTGGTACTGATGTAGTCAGCTGTAGTACTGATGTAGTCAACTGTGGTACTGATGTAGTCAGCTGTAGTACTGATGTAGTCAACTGTAGTACTGATGTAGTCAGCTGTAGTACTTGATGAACTGATGTAGTCAGCTGTAGTACTGATGTAGTACTGATGTAGTCTGCTGTTGTACGATGTAGTCTGCTTGGTACTGATGTAGTCTGCCGTAGTACTGATGTAGTCGCTGTAGTACTGATGTAGTACTGAGGTAGTCAGCTGTAGTACTGAGGTAGTCAGCTGTAGTACTGAGGTAGTCAGCTGTAGTACTGATGTAGTCAACTGTAGTACTGAGGTAGTCAGCTGTAGTACTGAGGTAGTCAGCTGTAGTACTGAGGTAGTCAGCTGTAGTACTGAGGTAGTCAGCGGTAGTACTGATGTAGTCAGCGGTAGTACTGATGTAGTCAGCGGTAGTACTGAGGTAGTCAGCTGTAGTACTGAGGTAGTACTGATGTAGTACTGATGTGAGTACTGATGTAGTTAGCGGTAGTACTGATGTGGTTAGCTGTAGTACTGAGGTAGTCAGCTGTAGTACTGATGTAGTACTGATGTAGTACTGATGTAGTACTGATGTAGTCGTGATGTAGTCATCGGTAGTACTGATGTAGTCATCGGTAGTACTGATGTAGTCATCGGTAGTACTGATGTAGTCAGCGGTAGTACTGATGTAGTCAGCTGTAGTACTGATTTAGTACTGATGTAGTAGTGATGTAGTCTGCTGTAGTACTGATGTAGTCAGCTGTAGTACTGATGTAGTCAGCCTTCCAGTCTGCTATAACAGAACAGAGCAGCTGTGACCTGGAATCTGTCTGTCTGTAGCCCAGTCACAGTGAGGGGTTTGGGGCTAAGGTGGAGCAGGGGAGGGGCTTGGGTGGAGCATGGGAACTGAACATGAACCCAACATGGAGGAATGGAACTGGACAGGGAGGATTAAGGATTGCAGCACAGGCGTATACTGGACTGCTATATACAACAAAATCAACAATGAAAGCCTGCCCCTACTGGTCAGAATGACAATTGCAGCCATAATGTGAGAGTTGAGAGTTGAGAGTTGAGAGTGAGAGTGAGAGAGTGAGAGAGAGAGAGAGAGAGAGAGAGAGAGAGAGAGAGAGAGAGAGAGAGAGAGAGAGAGAGAGAGAGAGAGATCAATCCCGAGCACTCTGGTCTGAGCCCTACAGGTCTGGTAGAGAGGGTCTGGGCCCTACAGGTCTGGTGGAGAGGGTCTGGGCTCTACTGGGCCCTACAGGTCTGGTAGAGAGGGTCTGGGCCCTACAGGTCTGGTAGAGAGGGTCTGGGCCCTACAGGTCTGGTAGAGAGGGTCTGGGCCCTACAGGTCTGGTAGAGAGGGTCTGAGCTCTGTGTCTTGTCTGTCCCCTACACATCCTCGGCCCACTCACAGCAGTGCTACAGCTCACACACACTACACAGTACAGTATCTACATAACACAGTATCTACATAACACAGTATCTACATAGCGCAGTATCTACACAGCGCAGTATCTACATAGCGCAGTATCTACACAGCGCAGTACCTACACAGCGCAGTACCTACACAGCGCAGTACCTACATAACGCAGTATCTACATAGCGCAGTATCTGCACAGCGCAGTATCTACACAGCGCAGTATCTACACAACGCAGTACCTACATAACGCAGTATCTACATAGCGCAGTATCTACATAGCGCAGTATCTACATAACACAGTATCTACATAACACAGTATCTACATAACACAGTACCTACATAACACAGTACCTACATAACACAGTACCTACATAACACAGTACCTACATAACACAGTACCTACATAGCACAGTATCTACATAGCACAGTATCTACATAACACAGTATCTACATAACACAGTACCTACATAACACAGTACCTACATAACACAGTATCTACATAACACAGTATCTACATAACACAGTACCTACATAACACAGTACCTACATAACACAGTACCTACATAACACAGTACCTACATAACACAGTACCTACATAACACAGTATCTACATAACACAGTACCTACATAACACAGTATCTACATAACACAGTACCTACATAACACAGTACCTACATAACACAGTATCTACATAATATGGGAAGGACACACACACCCAGAGGCCTGGAATCCAGACCAGCTCACACAGCCCATCATCCAATTAACACCCAGCTTCACAGAGCCTGAACCAAATTCCTTATTTGAATTGGCCAGAGGCAGAGTATTGAAGCTGGGGTCATTGTATCCTGTTAAGGGTCAGAGAGAGAGAGAGAGAGAGAGAGAGAAATAGAAGGAGAGAAAAATAAAGAGGGAAGTAGAATAGGTATGTAGAATGGAGGGAGTTGCAGAAATCTGTCTTCATGTCTCTAATTGATTTTCCTGAGCGGTGTTCGACATTTAAAGCCTTTTGTGTGAGGGAGATGATACTATTCTGTAAATGGGTTTTCAACTAAACCTTCTGTCAGATTGCTTGGCAGCCCACTAGATCTGGTCTATATCAGCCTGGGAAGAGGAACAGAGATCAGCCTGGTCTATATCAGCCTGGGAAGAGGAACAGAGATCAGCCTGGACTATATCAGCCTGGGAAGAGGAACAGAGAAGATCCCACTAGACCAGACCTGGACTATATCAGCCTGGGAAGAGGAACAGAGAAGATCCCACTAGACCAGACCTGGACTATATCAGCCTGGGAAGAGGAACAGAGATCCCACTAGACCAGACCTGGTCTATATCAGCCTGGGAAGAGGAACAGAGAAGATCCCACTAGACCAGACCTGGACTATATCAGCCTGGGAAGAGGAACAGAGAAGATCCCACTAGACCAGACCTGGACTATATCAGCCTGGGAAGAGGAACAGAGAAGATCCCACTAGACCAGACATGGACTATATCAGCCTGGGAAGAGGAACAGAGATCCCACTAGACCAGACCTGGTCTATATCAGCCTGGGAAGAGGAACAGAGAAGATCCCACTAGACCAGACCTGGTCTATATCAGCCTGGGAAGAGGAACAGAGAAGATCCCACTAGACCAGACCTGGACTATATCAGCCTGGGAAGAAGAACAGAGAAGATCCCACTAGACCAGACCTGGTCTATATCAGCCTGGGAAGAGGAACAGAGAAGATCCCACTAGACCAGACCTGGACTATATCAGCCTGGGAAGAGGAACAGAGAAGATCCCACTAGACCAGACCTGGACTATATCAGCCTGGGAAGAGGAACAGAGAAGATCCCACTAGACCAGACCTGGACTATATCAGCCTGGGAAGAGGAACAGAGAAGATCCCACTAGACCAGACCTGGTCTATATCAGCCTGGGAAGAGGAACAGAGAAGATCCCACTAGACCAGACCTGGACTATATCAGCCTGGGAAGAGGAACAGAGATCCCACTAGACCAGACCTGGACTATATCAGCCTGGGAAGAGGAACAGAGAAGATCCCACTAGACCAGACCTGGTCTATATCAGCCTGGGAAGAGGAACAGAGAAGATCCCACTAGACCAGACCTGGACTATATCAGCCTGGGAAGAGGAACAGAGAAGATCCCACTAGACCAGACCTGGACTATATCAGCCTGGGAAGAGGAACAGAGATCCCACTAGACCAGACCTGGTCTATATCAGCCTGGGAAGAGGAACAGAGAAGATCCCACTAGACCAGACCTGGACTATATCAGCCTGGGAAGAGGAACAGAGAAGTAAAAGAGAACACATTGTGTAGTAGCAAGTCTAAGCCTGTGAGCTGATCCCATAAAGTGTGTCCCAAATGGAACCTTGTTCCCTATATATTGCCCCATAGGCTCTGGTCAAAAGTAGTGCACTATATGGGAATAGTCTGCTACTTGGGAGGCAGACATAGTCTTGTGGCGGCGTAGTGAAATCCCTGCAAGAAAACAAAGGCAGAGAAAAGACATTGGAATTAAAATGGCAAAAATAGGGAGAGATAAAGAGAGGGAGGGAGGGAGAGAGAGAGGGGGAGGGAGACTGAGACATAGAGAGACAGACACTGAGACAGAGAGAAATAGAGAGAGAGGGGGAGGGAGACTGAGACAGACACTGAGACAGAGAGAAATAGAGAGAGAGAGAGAGAGAGAGAGAGAGAGAAAGGTGCTACTATGCAGCAGTAGCAGCATGCTACTTGGCACATCTAGTGTCCACTTACCTCAGTGTTTACCTCCTGCTGCTGTAACTGGTTTACATAGTTCACCTTGTTAAGACTTCCTTCAGCCACTATGATCCTGGCCTGGTGAGACTTCCTTCAGCCATTATGGTCCTGGCCTGGTGAGACTTCCTCTGGTCTTGTCATGTGATCTTCCTCTGGTCTTGTCATGTGATCTTCCTCTGGTCTAGGTGTCATGTGATCTACCTCTGGTCTTGTCATGTGATCTACCTCTGGTCTAGGTGTCATGTGATCTTCCTCTGGTCTAGGTGTCATGTGATCTACCTCTGGTCTAGGTGTCATGTGATCTACCTCTGGTCTAGGTGTCATGTGATCTACCTCTGGTCTAGGTGTCATGTGATCTACCTCTGGTCTTGGTGTCATGTGATCTACCTCTGGTCTAGGTGTCATGTGATCTACCTCTGGTCTTAGTTAACACAGGTGCTGCTTCATTCTGAATCATCTGCTTCCTGCTTTGTGTGTGTGTGTGTGTGTGTGTGTGTGTGTGTGTGTGTGTGTGTGTGTGTGTGTGTGTGTGTGTGTGTGTGTGTGTGTGTGTGTGTGTGTGTGTGTGTGTGGTAAATAGGTTTGATTCCAGACATCCTGAGAGCTTGTTCTTGTTAACAGTACAAAAAAAAAAACATTAAATGCATGAAATGAAATGTATGTAAGTCGCTCTGGATAAGAGCGTCTGCTAAATGACTAAAATGTAAATATAAATGTTAACTATCGGTACTTGACAGAAATAAACAGTACTGTGCCACTTCCAGCTCCCTACAGTTTCTATCCTTCTGGGGACCCTAACATGTATTTCCATTCAAAATCCTATTTTCCCTAACCTATAACCCTAAACCTAACCCTTAACCTAAACCTAACCCTTAACCCTAAACCTAACCCTTAAAATAACCCTTCCCTTCCCCTAACCTATACTAAACCTAACCCTAAACCTAACCCTTACCCTAACCTATAACCCTAAACCTAACCCATAACCCTAACCCTTACCCTAACCCTAAACCTAACCCTAAACCTAACCCTTACCCTAACCTATAACCCTAAACCCAACCCATAACCCTAACCCTTACCCTAACCCTAAACCTAACCCTAAACCTAACCCTTACCCTAACCTATAACCCTAAACCTAACCCATAACCCTAACCCTTACCCTAACCCTAAACCTAACCCTAAACCTAACCCTTACCCTAACCCTTAACCCTAAACCTAACCCTTAAAATAACCCTTACCCTAACCTGTAACCCTGAACGTAACCACTAAACCCTTACCCTAAACCTTACCTGACCTGTAACCCTGAACCTAACCACTAAACCCTAACCGTAACCCTTACCCTAACCCTTAACCCTAAACCTAACCCTTAAAATAACCCTTACCCTAACCTGTAACCCTGAACCTAACCACTAAACCCTTACCCTAAACCTTACCCTAACCTGTAACCCTGAACCTAACCACTAAACCCTAACCGTAACCCTTACCTAACCCTTAACCCTAAACCTAACCCTTAAAATAACCCTTAACCTAACCTATAACCCTGAACCTAACCGCTAACCTTTCACCCTAAACCTTACCCTAACCTGTAACCCTGAACCTAACCTCTAAACCCTTACCCTTACCGTAACCCTAACCCTAATCCAAACCCCTAAGTTTAAAATAGCCTTTCTCCTCATGGGGACGTATGAAATGGCCCCAGGAGAGAGCATATTTTCCTTGTTTTACCATACTTGTGGGGACTTTTGAGGATTTTCGGTCCCCGTAAGGATAGGAGAACCAAGCCACCCAGCTTACTGTGGTGTCAACAGGGAGTTACTGTTTGTTGTTGTCACTAGTACCAACAGAGGTGTGATCACTCCCTGTATGTTTTGAGGGGCACTGACCGATACCATTAAAAAACCTTAGTCATTATATGTAAAACCAGCTATTACATTCCAGTCATTCTCCTATAGTTACACCACTACACAAGTTCAACCAATCCTTTTTCCAGCATGATATAAAGGTTTCTTGATAACCCAAAATGTAAACGACCTCTCAAAATGTCATCGCTGATTGGCTGATCAGGGCTTTGTTGGCATCAAACTGAAACACACAACTTACCTGTCTAACCACTCTTGGTTGTCTGTAAACGCTGAGGGCAAGCTGAGTACAGCTCACTACTGTTACACGTTGAGCTCTACGGTGTTCCGCTCTAGCTGAATCCACAATGGGTTTTTTGGGGGGGGTTCATGTGGTAAGACAGAGAGATTTTAGAAGGACATATCGTTGTCAGAACTGTCATCTCCAAGTGCAGCTTCACCTTTTTTGGGGGAGGGGGGGGGATTTGGGACTGTATTTGAGTGGATTACTTTCCCTTGAAAAGTGGAAGCTGTGGAGAGTAAAGTACAGAAGCTGTTACAGAACAGGGAGAGGAGCAGTGTGAGATAATGGCATCCGGATCATCTCTACCAGAAGACAGATTCTCCTGTCCTATCTGCTGTGACATCTTCAAGGATCCTGTCATCCTGGCATGTGGCCACAGCTTCTGTAAAGTCTGTCAGCAGGAATACTGGGCGGATAAGAAACCTTGGAAATGTCCAGTTTGTAGGAGAAGATTTCCTATAGCTACGACTCAACCTCCTCGTAACCTGGCGTTAAATGACGCATGTGAAGCCTTCTTACAGGAGAGAAGCAAGAGAGCTTCAGTTGGGTCTGAGATACAGGAGGGGAGTCAGAGAGCTTCAGCTGAGTCTGAGGTGCTCTGCAGTCTGCACAGTGAGAAATTCAAACTCTTCTGTCTGAAGGATAAACAGCCTATCTGCTTGGTGTGTCGCGATTCAAAGGTACATAAATCTCATGACTGTGTCCCTGTAGATGAGGTTGTCCAGGAGCTTAAGGAGGAACTGCACACTGCCCTGAAGCCCTTACAGAAGAACCTAGAGCTCTTTAATGACATTAAACTAACCTGTGATAAAACAGCAGAACACATTCAAAGTCAGGTTCAGCACACAGAGAAACAGATTAACTACGAGTTTAAGAAGCTTCACCAGTTTCTACGAGATGAAGAGGCAGCCAGGATAGCAGCACTGAGGGAGGAAGAGGAGCAGAAGAGTCAGATGATGAAAAAGAAGATTGAAGAGATGAGCAGAAAGATATCATCACTTTCAGACGCAATCAGAACCATAGAGGAGGAGCTGAAAGCTGAAGACATCTCATTCCTGCAGAACTTCAAGACCACAAAGGAAAGATCCCAGTACTTACTGCTGTATCCACAGCTGGTCTCAGGAGCTCTGATAGACGAGGCCAAACACCTGGGAAACCTGCAGTTCAGAGTCTGGGAGAAGATGCAGGGGATCCTCAAATACACTCCTGTGATTCTGGACCCAAACACTGCACATCCCAGTCTCTCTCTGACTGATGATCTGACCAGTGTGAGAAGACCAGGCACATCCCAGCCGTTCGTTAACAACCCAGAGCGATTTATGAGGTACACAAATGTTCTTGGCTCTGAGGGGTTCAGCTCAGGAACACACAGCTGGGAGCTGGAGGTGGGGGACCATCCTGACTGGGTTTTGGGCGTGGCTAAAGAGTCCATTGACAGGAAGCGGGAGCGTGATGCAACACCAAAGAATGGAATGTGGTGTATATCGCAGCACAGTGGGACGTACATAGGAGGAGGAGGTGACATCATCGCTCTGAAGAGGAGACCCCAGAGGATCAGAGTGCAGCTGGACTACAACAGAGGGGAGGTGTCCTTCTACGACCCCAAACTCATGACACCTATCTACACTCTTAAAGTCAGATTCACTGAGAGACTGTTCCCATACTTTAATATTGGAAATGTGGCTAATGGCAACAACCCTGGTATTCAGATCTGCCAATCAAAAGGGTCTCTGAAAGTGAAGTAATCCCTGTGTGCATGTGCGCGTGTGCACGTGTGCGCATGCTTGTGTGTGTGCGTGTGAGTAAAACATGTGTCAGTTCAGTGGACATTATCAGGAGGTCATTTTGGGGGTTAAGATAATACACAAATCATTTCCAGAAACTACAGGACTGAAATATGCCTACGCTATGTGCTTCCCTTTAAATAATCAATTAAGGATACATTGTTTAAGAATCAATTAAGAATACATTGTTTAAGAATCAATTAAGAATACATTGTTTAAGAATCAATTAAGAATACATTGTTTAAGAATCAATTAAGGATACATTGTTTAAGAATCAATTAAGAATACATTGTTTAAGAATCAATTAAGAATACATTGTTTAAGAATCAATTAAGAATACAGTGTTTAAGAATCAAATATGAATACATTCTTTAAGAATCAATTAAGAATACATTCTTTAAGAATAAATTAAGAATACATTCTTTAAGAATAAATTAAAAATACATTATTTAAGAATCAATTGTTTAAGAATCAATTAAGAATACATTCTTTAAGAATCAATTATCCAGGGTGAATCATGGTTGTTATTCTTACAAGAGGAGTGTGCTGTATTGGGAAAAAACGCAATACAAAGTTTTATGTGAAAAACTATTTTTTCGGATAAAGAGAAACTTACTGTAAAACTGTCTAATCTAATGTGGTGACTACTTTGTGATCTGAATAAGAGTTCTGTCAGATCAGGCTGTGTGGTGGACAGATGATTTGTTAACTTCTGTGTAGACTGACCTTAGATAGACCTGTCAGTAGTGTTAGACCTGTCAGTAGTGTTAGACCTGTCAGTAGTGTTAGAACTGTCAGTGGTGTTAGAACTGTCAGTGGTGTTAGAACTGTCAGTGGTGTTAGACCTGTCAGTGGTGTTAAACCTGTCAGTAGTGTTAGACCTGTCAGTACTGTTAGAACTGTCAGTGGTGTTAGACCTGTCAGTAGTGTTAGACCTGTCAGTAGTGTTAGACCTGTCAGTACTGTTAGAACTGTCAGTAGTGTTAGAACTGTCAGTAGTGTTAGACCTGTCAGTACTGTTAGACCTGTCAGTAGTGTTAGACCTGTCAGTAGTGTTTACCTGTCAGTAGTGTTGACCTGTCAGTAATATTAGACCTGTCAGTAGTGTTAGACCTGTCAGTAGTGTTAAACCTGTCAGTAGTGTTAGACCTGTCAGTAGTATTAGACCTGTCAGTAGTGTTGACCTGTCAGTAGTGAGAGACCTGTCAGTAGTGTGAGACCTGTCAGTAGTGTGAGACCTGTCAGTAGTGTTGACCTGTCAGTAGTGTTGACCTGTCAGTACTGTTAGAACTGTCAGTAGTGTTGACCTGTCAGTAGTGTTGACCTGTCAGTAGTGTTAGACCTGTCAGTAGTGTTAGACCTGTCAGTAGTGTTAGAACTGTCAGTAGTGTTAGACATGTCAGTAGTGTTAGACATGTCAGTAGTGTTGACCTGTCAGCACTGTTAGAACTGTCAGTAGTGTTAGACCTGTCAGTAGTGTTAGACCTGTCAGTACTGTTAGACCTGTCAGTACTGTTAGACCTGTCAGTACTGTTAGACCTGTCAGTAGTGTTGACCTGTCAGTACTGTTAGACCTGTCAGTAGTGTTGACCTGTCAGTAGTGTTGACCTGTCAGTACTGTTAGAACTGTCAGTACTGTTAGACCTGTCAGTAGTGTTAGACCTGTCAGTAGTGTTGACCTGTCAGTAGTGTTGATCAATCTAGAGAAAAGAAAGCACACCTATAAAGGCGAGGTGCTGGCTAGCGGAGTAGAAAACTAGAAAATAAGGGAAAGCCGCACACTCTAAAGAGCTCAGATGCAAAAATGTAATAACCTAATAACCAACGTTTCGACAGCAAAGCTGTCTTCATCAGGGTATCATCACAAACACTGTGAGATGAGTCATTTATATAGTGTCAAGAGACACACAGGTGTTTGTAATCATGGCCAAATGTGGCCTAATATCATTGGTTAACTCAAATATTTAAAAAATGGCATACAAAGAACATACAAAAGACAAACAAATGGATAGCATACGATCATAGCATTTGTAGTCTAAAATGTATCTAACAAACAATTACAATGGCAAAATCACAAGAATGGCTTCAGATCAAAGTCTATGTTGAGACCGAAGGGAGCAAGGGTCTTTAAATTAAAGATCCAGCCAGCCTCTCGTTTCAACAATAAATTATCAAGGTCACACCCTCTCCTCGGGAGGGTGACATGTTCGATGCCAATATAACGCAGAGACGAAATCGAATGGTTTGCTTCCAAAAAGTGGGCCGCAACTGGGTAAGTCAAGTTTTTGCACCTAATGGTGCTACGATGCTCTGAGATACGTACTTTTAATTCACGCTTTGTTTTACCCACATAATTTTTACCACAAGGACAAGTTATAAGATAAATAACTGCCTTAGTGGAACACGTAATAACACCTTTAATTGGGATAGATTTCCCTGTTTGGGGGTGTTTGAAGGATCTACATTTATAAGTGCCATTGCATTGAGCACAGCCATTACACTTGTAATTTCCATCCAGTAGGGGCGCAAATAGACGTTGTTTAGGAATATCTTGGGGTGGTAAATCAGATGTACCAATTGGTCTCTGAGATTTCTGCCCCGCGAGAATACGACCAGGGGAAGGTCAGAAAACACATTACCGAGACTATCATCATATTTCAGAATGTGCCAATGTTTGTGAACGATTCATTTAATTTGTTCAGAGCACTTTGAATAGCGGGTAGTGAGAACGCAAGAATGCGTCTTTTTACGAGACTGACCTTGAAAAAGGTCATGTTTTGTTTTGAATTTTCTCAATGGCAATATTAATCTGATCATTGTTGTACCCCCTCTCCTTGAACTTTCCTTGCGTCTCAGCCATATTTCTGTCGAAATCTGATTTGTTTTATACAAATTCTTTTGATTCGACAGAATTGGCTGTAGGGCAAACTACAGCAAACTAAACTGTCACATTTATCTAAGCGCCAGACGAGAACGCATCTACATATAGTCACTCTTAGTGCTTACGTGCGTCAAGGCATTATTCCACGGGGACTCAGGTGGCAAAAGAGCCTTCATTGGGACAGCGCACAGATGATTTCTGTGAGCGCTGGTGTGCCATCCTGAACAAGTGCTCTATTGATTTAATGACATTAATTGTTGACCAGTTGAAAAAGGATTTTAGTGAAATGGATAATACGATTAAAGACAAACGCACAGCTCTACAAATAGCTGTTAATGATGATGTCATATTCAATGAACTGATGAGAACTAACCAAGCGCTCCCGGACAAGTTGTCTACAGAAATAAAGGAACTTAAAATCAAGAAATTCAACCAAGACAAAAAAGACAAGGCCGAGGATAAAGTCTACTTCTGGAGAAACCCTGACAGAGGAGGTCCTGCTCCTCCTCTCCATGTCAGACGCAGGAGGGATGACACTTACTTTGATCCACCCCCGTCTGACCAACACTCTACAACCAGCGCCTCATCGGCTTCCAGTGGCAGGTTTTTATTCAATGAGAGACTGGGCCGACGGAAGGGCGCAGGTGGCCGCAGGCACGCGCATCGACGAGATGCCGCACCCGACGGGGTAAGAAGAAACGACTATCAGAGGCAGAGGAGACCGTTCACACGGTCCCAGAACCCACGGGACTGAGTGTCTTTAATTTATCAAGCAAGATATTGAGCCCTGCCCATGTCTCTTTGCTTAATAAAGGGTTATCTTTGTGCCTACAACACAGTGCAACGATTTTGACGTTAAGGTAGACGTGTTTAAGTTTTTTAGAAACATCCGTTTAAGGGAATACTTTAGCTCCCCTAAGCCTGACACTTCTATTGAACCAGTAGGTTACTTACCTGTACATACTCCGACTCCTTTTAGAAGCAAGAGTTATTTTGTACCTCCAGCCAATCGCAATCACTCTATCGAGACATATTGCAGACTTGTTGAAAAATATGTTGTTCATCTCCTTAAGAACAAACAGGAGTTCAAATCTTTCCATAATTTACCTAAGGATGAAAAACAAGCTTTGCTTGACTTACAATCCGATACGTCAGTCCTTATTCGTCCTGCTGATAAGGGTGGGTCGGTTGTACTCATGGGTAGGACAGCTTATGTAAATGAGTGTCATAGACAACTGCTTGACAACACCTTTTACAAGAAACTCAGAAGTGACCCTACTTCCCAATTTCAGAATACTATCTTTACTGTCCTAGATGGTTATTTAAATTCTGGTCAGATAACCAAAAAGAATATGACTTTCTGGCCATTCAACACCCTAAAATTGCCACTTTCTATACTTTGCCGAAATTACACAAGAATGTTACTTGTAAAGGACACCAGCAGTATGATCTCTATCATTGAATCTCTTGATCCTCTGCCTGAGAACACCTTGTTAGTTACTTTTGATGTTGAGTCGTTATACACATATTCCACTTGGGGGCGGTATTGAAGCCATGGAACATTTTCTTCTGCAACGTGACCCTAATGAACTACCTTCCAGTGCCTGCATTACAACATTGGCTGAAATAGTACTCACACATAACTATTTCATGTTTCTAAATGATTTCTTTATTCAGACGAAGGGTACTGCTATGGGATCCCCCATGGCTCCTAACTATGCTAATTTGTATGTGGGTTACATGGAGAAACAATCCATTTTCAACCCTCTCAAAAATGTTTTCTTGTCTAACATCATTATTTGGAAACGATATATTGAAGTTTTTGGATTTTTGAGGAGTTTGTAATTCGCGCCACGCTCTATCATTGGATATTGGAGCGGTGTTCCGCTAGCAGAACACCTAGATGTAAGATTAATACAGTATCTCATTTAGACAGTTTTAATACAGTATCTCATGTTTCTAAGAACACATTTTCATCAGCATCTCCTCTCTCTCTCCCTGGCTCTCTCTCTCTCTCTCTCTCTCTCTCCCTGTCTCTCTCTCTCTCTCTCTCTCTCTCTCTCTCTCTCTCTCTCTCTCTATTCCCTCTCTCTCTCCCTGTCTCTCTCCCCCTCTCCCTCTCTCCCTCTCTCTCCCCCTCTCCCTCTCTCTCCCCTCCATCCACCAGGGTGCTGTGATAACCCCAGCTATGGACCTCTCCCTGCCCATGCAGCCCTCCAGTATGATGGCTCCTATAACACATCAGATGAACCACATGTCTCTGGGAAACACAGGAACCGTAAGTCCCTCTGACTGTAATCCTGCTGTGTCATCTCTCCCCACCAGGTGTCCTTAGTCTTTTTAATAAACTTGACACCTTGATAAACTCATTTCCTGTTGATGGCTCATTGATCTTCGTACTTGGCAACATCAATCTCCCGACGTCTGCTTTCGGCGAATTTATTTTCAACTCCTTCCATTTCCTCCTTGCCTCCTTGCCAGCTTGCCTCACTCTTTCCCAGTCCTCTCCCGCTCACACGGCAATAGGCTTGACCTCATCTTTACTAGAGGCTGTTCTCCTACTAATCTCACTGTAACCCCCCTCCAGGTCTCTGTTCTCCTACTAATCTCACTGTAACCCCCCTCCAGGTCGTGTTCTCCTACTAATCTCACTGTAACCCCCCTCCAGGTCGTGTTCTCCTACTAATCAATTCAATTCAATTCAATTCGCTTTATTGGCATGACGTAACAATATACATATTGCCAAAGCTTATTTTGGATATTTACAATATAAAAATAAATAAAAATGAGAATCAAATATTGTCAACGGGACAACAGTAACAACAATAACCAAGGGTCAAAATAACCAACACATTGAACAATAACAATAATCATACAGTAGAGGACATGTGCAGGTTTATTGGTCTGTCAGACACTGTCCCTCAACTTATGGCAGACAGCAATGTAGTGCGCTGCCAACCCACAGCTCTCTGCGTCCTCCCCCAACAGGACGGGTAGCCTATCCTCATCAGAGAGGTCTTTGAAACCTTGAATAAGGGTTTCAAATTTGGGGAAATGACACTCTCTAATTGTTTTATATTTTTGACATCTTGTCAGGAAATGCAGCTCCGTCTCAGGTTCTGCTGTGGTGCAGTGGTTGCACAGCCTTTCCTCTACAGGGAGCCAGGTTTTCCTGTGTCTACCCTTCTCAATGGCAAGGCTGTGCTCACTGAGCCGTATTTGTCAAGGTTTTTCTAAGGTTTTGATCAGTAACCATGGTCAATATTAGCCAAGTGTACTGTCGATTTAGGGCCAGAAGACTGCATGTTGTGTTGTGTTTCCCAATAAGTAATGTAGTTTTGTTTTGACTGTGTTGTAATTTGGTTTATTCTGATTGATTGGATGTTTGGTTGAGGCTTCAGTGTGTTAGAGAACAGTTTTGATCACCCCAGGACCAGCTGGATGAGGTCCTGAGTGTGTTAGTAGAACAGGGTGAACTCAGCCCCAGGACCAGCTGGAGAGGGGACTCTTTTCTTTGCTCAGCTCTTGGCATTGCAGGGCTTGGTAATGATATGAGAGGGGGTCACTGTATTTTAGATGTTTCCAAAACTTAATTGCTCTTTTTGAGTTTTTATTATTAGTGGATATTTGCCTAATTCTGCCCTGCATGCATTGTTTGTAGTTTTCCTCTGGACACGTAGGAGAATCTTACAGAACTCTGCATGTAGGGTTTCAATGGGGTGTTTGTCCCATTTGATGAAATCTTGTTTTGCAAGTGGACCCCACACCTCGCTGCCATAAAGTGCAATTGGTTCAATGACATATTCAATTAGTTTTAGCCAAATTTTAATAGGTATTTCAATTTGAATTTGCTTTTTAATGGCGTAGAATGCCCTGCGTGCTTTCTCTCTCAGTTCATTCACTGCCTCATTAAGGTGTCCAGTTGAGCTTATTTTTAAACCTAAGTAATTGTAGTGTGTACAGTACTCTATATATTTTGTACCAATTGAGAACTTTGGTCTAATTCCCTGAGATCTGGATCTTCTCTGGAAAATCATTATTTTAGTCTTTTTGGGGTTTACTGCCAGGGCCCAGGTCTGGCAGTACTGCTCTAGCAGGTCCAGGCTCTGCTGTAGGCCAGGTGCTGTGGGTGACATCAGGCATAGGTCATCTGCGAAGAGTAGGCATTTAACTTCTGAATTGTGGAGACTAACACCAGGGGCTGAGGATTTTTCTAGAATAGTGGCCAATTCGTTAATGTAAATATTGAAGAGTGCAGGGCTCAGATTGCAACCCTGACGAAGGCCCCGCCCCTGGTTAAAGAATTCTGTTCTTTTCTTACCAATCTCACTGTAACCCCCCTCCAGGTCTCTGTTCTCCTACTAATCTCACTGTAACCCCCTCCAGGTCTGTTCTCCTACTAATCTCACTGTAACCCCCTCCAGGTCTCTGTTCTCCTACTAATCTCACTGTAACCCCCCCTCCAGGTCTCTGTTCTCCTACTAATCTCACTGTAACCCCCCTCCAGGTCCCTGTTCTCCTACTAATCTCACTGTAACCCCCTCCAGGTCTCTGTTCTCCTACTAATCTCACTGTAACCCCCTCCAGGTCTCTGTTCTCCTACTAATCTCACTGTAACCCCCCCCTCCAGGTCTCTGTTCTCCTACTAATCTCACTGTAACCCCCTCCAGGTCTGTTCTCCTACTAATCTCACTGTAACCCCCCCTCCAGGTCTCTGTTCTCCTACTAATCTCACTGTAACCCCCTCCAGGTCTCTGTTCTCCTACTAATCTCACTGTAACCCCCTCCAGGTCTCTGTTCTCCTACTAATCTCACTGTAACCCCCTCCAGGTCTCTGTTCTCCTACTAATCTCACTGTAACCACCCTCCAGGTCTCTGTTCTCCTACTAATCTCACTGTAACCCCCTCCAGGTCTCTGTTCTCCTACTAATCTCACTGTAACCCCCCTCCAGGTCTGTTCTCCTACTAATCTCACTGTAACCCCCTCCAGGTCTCTGTTCTCCTACTAATCTCACTGTAACCCCCCTCCAGGTTCTGTTCTCCTACTAATCTCACTGTAACCCCCTCCAGGTCTCTGTTCTCCTACTAATCTCACTGTAACCCCCCTCCAGGTCTGTTCTCCTACTAATCTCACTGTAACCCCCTCCAGGTCTCTGTTCTCCTACTAATCTCACTGTAACCCCCTCCAGATCTCTGTTCTCCTACTAATCTCACTGTAACCCCCCTCCAGATCTCTGTTCTCCTACTAATCTCACTGCAACCCCCCTCCAGGTCTGTTCTCCTACTAATCTCACTGCAACCCCCTCCAGATCTCTGTTCTCCTACTAATCTCACTGTAACCCCCCTCCAGGTCTCTGTTCTCCTACTAAACTCACTGTAACCCCCTCCAGGTCTCTGTTCTCCTACTAATCTCACTGTAACCCCCCCTCCAGGTCTCTGTTCTCCTACTAATCTCACTGTAACCCCCTCCAGGTCTGTTCTCCTACTAATCTCACTGTAACCCCCTCCAGATCTCTGTTCTCCTACTAATCTCACTGTAACCCCCTCCAGGTCTCTGTTCTCCTACTAATCTCACTGTAACCCCCCTCCAGGTCTCTGTTCTCCTACTAATCTCACTGTAACCCCCCTCCAGGTCTCTGTTCTCCTACTAATCTCACTGTAACCCCCTCCAGGTCTCTGTTCTCCTACTAATCTCACTGTAACCCCCCTCCAGGTCTCTGTTCTCCTACTAATCTCACTGTAACCCCCTCCAGGTCTCTGTTCTCCTACTAATCTCACTGTAACCCCCTCCAGGTCTCTGTTCTCCTACTAATCTCACTGTAACCCCCTCCAGGTCTCTGTTCTCCTACTAATCTCACTGTAACCCCCTCC
This sequence comes from Salmo salar, assembly GCF_905237065.1. NCBI lineage: Eukaryota > Metazoa > Chordata > Actinopteri > Salmoniformes > Salmonidae > Salmo > Salmo salar. Next base: position 22,456 of record NW_025547630.1, read on the forward strand.
AGGTCTCTGTTCTCCTACTAATCTCACTGTAACCCCCTCCAGGTCTCTGTTCTCCTACTAATCTCACTGTAACCCCCTCCAGGTCTCTGTTCTCCTACTAATCTCACTGTAACCCCCTCCAGGTCTCTGTTCTCCTACTAATCTCACTGTAACCCCCTCCAGGTCTCTGTTCTCCTACTAATCTCACTGTAACCCCCCTCCAGGTCTCTGTTCTCCTACTAATCTCACTGTAACCCCCCTCCAGATCTCTGTTCTCCTACTAATCTCACTGTAACCCCCCTCCAGGTCTCTGTTCTCCTACTAATCTCACTGTAACCCCCCTCCAGGTCTCTGTTCTCCTACTAATCTCACTGTAACCCCCCTCCAGGTCTCTGTTCTCCTACTAATCTCACTGTAACCCCCTCCAGATCTCTGTTCTCCTACTAATCTCACTGTAACCCCCTCCAGGTCTGTTCTCCTACTAATCTCACTGTAACCCCCCTCCAGGTCTCTGTTCTCCTACTAATCTCACTGTAACCCCCTCCAGGTCTCTGTTCTCCTACTAATCTCCTGTAACCCCCCTCCAGATCTCTGTTCTCCTACTAATCTCACTGTAACCCCTCCAGGTCTGTTCTCCTACTAAACTCACTGTAACCCCCTCCAGGTCTCTGTTCTCCTACTAATCTCACTGTAACCCCTCCAGGTCTCTGTTCTCCTACTAATCTCACTGTAACCCCCTCCAGGTCTCTGTTCTCCTACTAATCTCACTGTAACCCCCTCCAGGTCTCTGTTCTCCTACTAATCTCACTGTAACCCTCCAGGTCTGTTCTCCTACTAATCTCACTGTAACCCCCTCCAGGCTCTGTTCTCCTACTAATCTCACTGAACCCCCTCCAGTCTCTGTTCTCCTACTAATCTCACTGTAACCCCCTCCAGGTCTCTGTTCTCCTACTAATCTCACTGTAACCCCCTCCAGGTCTCTGTTCTCCTACTAATCTCACTGTAACCCCCTCCAGGTCTCTGTTCTCCTACTAATCTCACTGTAACCCCCTCCAGGTCTGTTCTCTACTAATCTCACTGTAACCCCCTCCAGGTCTCTGTTCTCCTACTAATCTCACTGTAACCCCCTCCAGGCTCTGTTCTCCTACTAATCTCACTGTACCGCCTCCAGAGTCTGTTCTCCTACTAATCTCCTGTAACTCCAGGTCTCTGTTCTTCTACTAATCTCACTGTAACCCCCTCCAGGTCTCTGTTCTCCTACTAATCTCACTGTAACCCCCTCCAGGTCTCTGTTCTCCTACTAATCTC
>NW_025547631.1:0-69931 GCF_905237065.1 Salmo salar
TTTACATTTTACATTTAAGTCATTTAGCAGACTCTCTTATCCAGAGCCACTTACAAATTGGTGCATTCACCTTATAATATCCAGTGGAACAACCACTTTACAATAGTGCATCTAAATCTTTTAAGGGGGGGGTAGAAGGATTACTTTATCCTATCCCAGGTATTCCTTAAAGAGGTGGGGTTTCAGGTGTCTCCGGAAGGTGGTGATTGACTCCGCTGTCCTGGCGTCGTGAGGGAGCTTGTTCCACCATTGGGGTGCCAGAGCAGCGAACAGTTTTGACTGGGCTGAGCGGGAACTGTGCTTCCTCAGAGGTAGGGAGGCGAGCAGGCCAGAGGTGGATGAACGCAGTGCCCTTGTTTGGGTGTAGGGCCTGATCAGAGCCTGAAGGTACGGAGGTGCCGTTCCCTTCACAGCTCCATAGGCAAGCACCATGGTCTTGTAGCGGATGCGAGCTTCGACTGGAAGCCAGTGGAGAGAGCGGAGGAGCGGGGTGACGTGAGAGAACTTGGGAAGGTTGAACACCAGACGGGCTGCGGCGTTCTGGATGAGTTGTAGGGGTTTAATGGCACAAGCAGGGAGCCCAGCCAACAACGAGTTGCAGTAATCCAGACGGGAGATGACAAGTGCCTGGATTAGGACCTGCGTCGCTTCCTGTGTGAGGCAGGGTCGTACTCTGCGAATGTTGTAGAGCATGAACCTACAGGATCGGGTCACCGCCTTGATGTTAGTGGAGAACGACAGGGTGTTGTCCAGGGTCACTCCAAGGCTCTTAGCACTCTGGGAGGAGGACACAAGGGAGTTGTCAACCGTGATGGCGAGATCATGGAATGGGCAGTCCTTCCCTGGGAGGAAGAGCAGCTCCGTCTTGCCGAGGTTCAGCTTGAGGTGGTGATCCGTCATCCACACTGATATGTCTGCCAGACATGCAGAGATGCGATTCGCCACCTGGTTGTCAGAAGGGGGAAAGGAGAAGATTAATTGTGTGTCATCTGCATAGCAATGATATGAGAGACCATGTGAGGATATGACAGAGCCAAGTGACTTGGTGTATAGCGAGAATAAGAGAGGGCCTAGAACAGAGCCCTGGGGGACACCAGTGGTGAGAACACGTGGTGCAGAGACAGATTCTCGCCACGCCACCTGGTAGGAGCGACCTGTCAGGTAGGACGCAATCCAAGCGTGGGCCGCGCCGGAGATGCCCAGGTCGGAGAGGGTGGAGAGGAGGATCTGATGATTCACAGTATCAAAGGCAGCAGATAGGTCTAGAAGGATGAGAGCAGAGAGAGAGTTAGCTTTAGCAGTGCGGAGAGCCTCCGTGACACAGAGAAGAGCAGTCTCAGTTGAATGCCCAGTCTTGAAACCTGACTGATTAGGATCAAGAAGGTCATTCTGAGAGAGATAGCAAGAGAGCTGGCCAAGGACGGCACGTTCAAGAGTTTTGGAGAGAAAAGAAAGAAGGGATACTGGTCTGTAGTTGTTGACATCGGAGGGATCGAGTGTAGGTTTTTTCAGAAGGGGTGCAACTCTCGCTCTCTTGAAGACGGAAGGGACGTAGCCAGCGGTCAAGGATGAGTTGATGAGCGAGGTGAGGTAAGGGAGAAGGTCTCCGGAAATGGTCTGGAGAAGAGAGGAGGGGATAGGGTCAAGTGGGCAGGTTGTTGGGCGGCCGGCCGTCACAAGACGCGAGATTTCATCTGGAGAGAGAGGGGAGAAAGAGGTCAAAGCACAGGGTAGGGCAGTGTGAGCAGGACCAGCGGTGTCGTTTAACTTAGCAACGAGGATCGGATGTCGTCAACCTTCTTTTCAAAATGGTTGACGAAGTCATCCGCAGAGAGGGAGGAGGGGGGGTGGGAGGATTCAGGAGGGAGGAGAAGGTAGCAAAGAGCTTCCTAGGGTTAGAGGCAGATGCTTGGAGTTTAGAGTGGTAGAAAGTGGCTTTAGCAGCAGAGACAGAAGAGGAAAATGTAGAGAGGAGGGAGTGAAAGGATGCCAGGTCCGCCGGGAGGCGAGTTTTCCTCCATTTCCGCTCGGCTGCCCGGAGCCCTGTTCTGTGAGCTCGCAGTGAGTCGTCGAGCCACGGAGCAGGAGGGGAGGACCGAGCCGGCCTGGAGGATAGGGGACAGAGGAAATCAAAGGATGCAGAGAGGGAGGAGAGGAGGGTTGAGGAGGCAGAATCAGGAGATAGGTTGGAGAAGGTTTGAGCAGAGGGAAGAGATGATAGGATGGAAGAGGAGAGAGTAGCGGGAGAGAGAGAGCGAAGGTTGGGACGGCGCAATACCATCCGAGTAGGGGCAGAGTGAGAAGTGTTGGATGAGAGCGAGAGGGAAAAGGATACAAGGTAGTGGTCGGAGACTTGGAGGGGAGTTGCAATGAGATTAGTGGAAGAACAGCATCTAGTAAAGATGAGGTCAAGCGTATTGCCTGCCTTGTGAGTAGGGGGGGAAGGTGAGAGGATGAGGTCGAAAGAGGAGAGGAGTGGAAAGAAGGAGGCAGAGAGGAATGAGTCAAAGGTAGAAGTGGGGAGGTTAAAGTCACCCAGAACTGTGAGAGGTGAGCCATCCTCAGGAAAGGAACTTATCAAGGCGTCAAGCTCATTGATGAACTCTCCAAAGGAACCTGGAGGGCGATAAATGATAAGGATGTTAAGCTTGAAAGGGCTGGTAACTGTGACAGCATGGAATTCAAATGAGGAGATAGACAGATGGGTCAGGGGAGAAAGAGAGAATGTCCACTTGGGAGAGATGAGGATTCCAGTGCCACCACCCCGCTGGCTCGATGCTCTAGGGGTATGCGAGAACACGTAGGCAGACGAGGAGAGAGCAGTAGGAGTAGCAGTGTTATCTGTGGTAATCCATGTTTCCGTCAGCGCCAGGAAGTCTAGGGACTGGAGGGTAGCATAGGCTGAGATGAACTCAGCCTTGTTGGCAGCAGACCGGCAGTTCCAGAGGCTGCCGGAGACCTGGAACTCCACGTGGGTCGTGCGCGCTGGGACCACCAGGTTAGAGTGGCAGCGGCCACGCGGTGTGGAGCGTTTGTATGCCTGTGCAGAGGGGAGAGTACAGGGATAGACAGACACATAGTAGACAAGCTACAGAAGAGGCTACGCTAATGCAAAGGAGATTGGAATGACAAGTGGACTACACGTCTCGAATGTTCAGAAAGTTAAGCTTACGTTGCAAAAAATCTTATTGACTAAAATGACGAAAATGATACAGTACTGCTGGCTGGTGGAGTAGGCTAGCTAGCAGTGGCTGCGTTGTTGACTTTGAACGTGTAGCTGGCTAGGTAACCTCGATAGTTTCAGTACTACCCCTTGTCATGATACAAAGCAACTTTGTAGCTAGCTAGCTAACATAACACTAATCAAGACGTTCCTTGTAACGTATTTAGTTTCTACAATGCTGCTCGTCGGTAATAGTTGGCTGGGTTAGGAAAAATGGCGTCGCGGGGGACGGAAATAGCTGGCTAGCTGACCTCGATGGCTGGCTAGCTAACCTCGGTAATTACTAAACTACATAATTATCAAGCTATGACAAAGACAACTAAGTAGCTAGCTAGCTAACACTGCACTAGTCAAATCGTTCCGTTGTAAAGTATTAGTATCTACAGCGCTGCTAGTCGGTAACGGTTGGCTAGCTAGCAGTGGGTTAATGATGACTAGGTGTGTTGACTAAATCTGGCGCCGCGTCGCGGCTGGCTAGCTCACCTCGATAATTACTCAAACTACACAATTATCTTAGATACAGAGACAGCAAAGACAACTATGTAGCTGGCTAACTAACACTATCACTACACTAATCAAGTCGTTACGTTGTAATGTAATAGTTTCTACAGTGCTGCTAGTCGGTAGAAGTTGGCTAGCTAGCAGTGTTGACTACGTTAGACACTACAGATACAGACACTACAGATACAGATATAGACACTACAGATACAGACACTACAGATATAGACACTACAGATACAGATGAAGACACTACAGATATAGACACTACAGATACAGACACTACAGATACAGATATAGACACTACAGATACAGATATAGACACTACAGATATAGACACTACAGATATAGACACTACAGATATAGACACTACAGATACAGACACTACAGATACAGATATAGACACTACAGATACAGACACTACAGATACAGATACAGACACTACAGATACAGACACTACAGATACAGACACTACAGATATAGACACTACAGATACAGACACTGCAGATACAGACTCTACAAATACAGACACTACAGATACAGATACAGACACTACAGATATAGACACTACAGATACAGACACTACAGATACAGACAATACAGATACAGACACTACAGATACAGATATAGACACTACAGATATAGATACAGATACAGACACTACAGATATAGACACTACAGATATAGACACTACAGATATAGATACAGATACTACAGATATAGACACTACAGATACAGACACTACAGATATAGACACTACAGATACAGATACTACAGATACAGACACTACAGATACAGACACTACAGATACAGATACTACAGATACAGACACTACAGATACAGACACTACAGATATAGACACTACAGATATAGACACTACAGATATAGACACTACAGATATAGACACTACAGATACAGATACTACAGATACAGACACTACAGATATAGACACTACAGATACAGACACTACAGATATAGACACTACAGATACAGACACTACAGATACAGATATAGACACTACAGATATAGACACTACAGATATAGACACTACAGATATAGACACTACAGATACAGATATAGACACTACAGATACAGACACTACAGATACAGACACTACAGATACAGACACTACAGATACAGATATAGACACTACAGATATAGACACTACAGATATAGACACTACAGATATAGACACTACAGATACAGATATAGACACTACAGATACAGACACTACAGATACAGACACTACAGATACAGACACTACAGATACAGATATAGACACTACAGATACAGACACTACATATATAGACACTACAGATATAGACACTACAGATATAGACACTACAGATACAGACACTACAGATATAGACACTACAGATACAGACACTACAGATACAGACACTACAGATACAGACACTACAGATACAGACACTACAGATACAGATATAGACACTACAGATATAGATATAGACACTACAGATACAGACACTACAGATATAGACACTACAGATACAGACACTACAGATACAGACACTACAGATACAGACACTACAGATACAGATATAGACACTACAGATACAGACACTACAGATACAGACACTACAGATACAGATATAGACACTACAGATACAGACACTACAGATACAGACACTACAGATACAGATATAGACACTACAGATATAGACACTACAGATACAGACACTACAGATACAGATACAGACACTACAGATACAGACACTACAGATATAGACACTACAGATACAGCCACTACAGATACAGACACTACAGATACAGATACAGACACTACAGATACAGATACAGACACTACAGATATAGACACTACAGATACAGACACTACAGATATAGACACTACAGATATAGACACTACAGATACAGACACTACAGATATAGACACTACAGATATAGACACTACAGATATAGACACTACAGATATAGACACTACAGATACAGACACTACAGATATTTGTATGTACATATAGTATGTGTAGTAGATTGACACTATGTGTAGTATGTATATTTGTAGTAGATAAACAGTGTCGGTAATAAGTATATATATAGTAGATAAACAGCATATGTTATATATGTAGTAGATAAACAGTATCTGTAGTATATGTAGTAGATAAACAGTATCTGTAGTATATGTAGTAGATAAACAGTATCTGTAGTATGTGTATTTGTAGTAGATAAACAGTATCTGTAGTATATGTAGTAGATTAACAGTATCTGTAGTATGTGTATTTGTAGTAGATAAACAGTATCTGTAGTATATGTAGTAGATAAACAGTATCTGTATTATGTGTAGTAGATAAACAGTATCTGCAGTATGTGTAGTAGATAAACAGTATCTGTAATATGTGTATTAGATAAGCAGTATCTGTAGTATATGTAGTAGATAAACAGTATCTGTAGTATGTGTATTTGTAGTAGATAAACAGTATCTGTAGTATGTGTATTAGATAAACAGTATCTGTAGTATGTGTATTTGTAGTAGATAAACAGTATCTGTAGTATATATAGTAGATAAACAGTATCTGTAGTATATGTAGTAGATAAACAGTATCTGTAGTATATATAGTAGATAAACAGTATCTGTAGTATATATAGTAGATAAACAGTATCTGTAGTATATGTAGTAGATAAACAGTATCTGTAGTATATATAGTAGATAAACAGTATCTGTAGTATATATAGTAGATAAACAGTATCTGTAGTATGTGTAGTAGATAAACAGTATCTGTAGTATATATCTTAGATAAACAGTATCTGTAGTATATATAGTAGATTAACAGTATCTGTAGTATATATAGTAGATAAACAGTATCTGTAGTATATATAGTAGATAAACAGTATCTGTAGTATATATAGTAGATCAACAGTATCTGTAGTATATATAGTAGATAAACAGTATCTGTAGTATATATAGTAGATAAACAGTATCTGTAGTATATATAGTAGATAAACAGTATCTGTAGTATATGTAGTAGATAAAGAGTATCTGTAGTATATATAGTAGATTAACAGTATCTGTAGTATATGTATATGTAGTAGATAAAGAGTATCTGTAGTATATGTAGTAGATAAACAGTATCTGTAGTATATGTAGTAGATAAACAGTATCTGTAGTATGTGTAGTAGATAAACAGTATCTGTAGTATGTGTAGTAGATAAACAGTATCTGTAGTATGTGTAGTAGATAAACAGTATCTGTAGTATGTGTATACAAAGTAGATATACAGCATCTGTAGTATGTGTATATATAGTAGATAAATTGTATCTGTACTATGTGTAGTAGATGAACAGTATCTGTAGTATATGTAGTAGATAAACAGTATCTGTAGTATGTGTAGTAGATAAACAGTATCGGTAGTATATATAGTAGATAAACAGTATATGAAGTATGTATTTATATATATAATAGATATACAGTATATGTAGAATGTGTACTAGATAGTCAATATCTGTAGTATGTGTTTATGTATTAGATAAACAGTATCGCAAATCAAATCAAATCAAATCAAATCAAATTTATTTATATAGCCCTTCGTACATCAGCTGATATCTCAAAGTGCTGTACAGAAACCCAGCCTAAAACCCCAAACAGCAAGCAAAGCATGTGAAAGAAGCACGGTGGCTAGGAAATACTCCCTAGGAAAAACTCCCTAGAAAGGCCAAAAACCTAGGAAGAAACCTAGAGAGGAACCAGGCTATGAGGGGTGGCCAGTCCTCTTCTGGCTGTGCAGGGTGGATATTATAACAGAACATGGTCAAGATGTTCAAATGTTCATAAATGACCAGCATGGTCAAATAATAATAATCATAGTAGTTGTCGAGGGTGCAACAAGCATGTCCGGTGAACAGGTCAGGGTTCCATAGCCGCAGGCAGAACAGTTGAAGCTGGAGCAGCAGCACGGCCAGGTGGACTGGGGACAGCAAGGAGTCATCATACCAGGTAGTCCTGAGGCATGGTCCTAGGGCTCAGGTCCTCCGAGAGAAAGACAGAAAGAGAGAAAGAGAGAATTAGAGAGAGCATATTTAAATTCACACAGGACACCGGATAAGACAAGAGAAATACTCCAGATGTAACAGACTGACCCTAGCCCCCGACACATAAACTACTGCAGCATAAATACTGGAGGCTGAGACAGGAGGGATCAGATATCTGTATTATATGTAGTAGACGAACAGTATCTGTAGTATGTGTATACAAAGTAGATATACAGTATCTGTAGTATGTGTATATATGGTAGATAAACAGTATCTGAAGTATGTGTAGTAGAGAATCGGTATCTGTATTATATGTAGTAGATAAAGAGTATCTGTAGTATATGTAGTAGATAAAGAGTATCTGTAGTATATGTAGTAGATAAAGAGTATCTGTAGTATATGTAGTAGATAAACAGTATCTGTAGTATATATAGTAGATAAACAGTATCTGTAGTATGTGTAGTAGATAAACAGTATCTGTAGTATGTGTATATTTAGTAGATAAACAGTATCTGCAGTATATGTATTAGATAAAAGGTATCTGTAGTATGTGTAATAGATAAACAGTATCTGTGGTATGTGTAGTAGATAAACAGTATCTGTAGTATATGTAGTAGATAAACAGTATCTGTAGTATGTGTAGTAGATAAACAGTATATGTAGTATGTATATATATATATAATAGATATACAGTATATGTAGAATGTGTAGTAGATAATCAATATCTGTAGTATGTTTATATGTAGTAGAAAAACAGTATCTGTAGTATGTGTTTATGTACTAAATTAAAAGTATCTGTAGTATATGTAGTAGATAAACAGTATCTGTATTATATGTAGTAGATGAACAGTATCTGTAGTATATGTAAACGTAGTAGATGAACAGTATCTGTAGTATGTGTATATGTTGTAGATAAACATTATCTGTAGTATCTGTATACGTATTAGATAAACAGTATCTGTAGTATGTCTGTATATATAGTAGGTATACAGTATCTGTAGTATGTGTATATATGGTAGATAAACAGTATCTGTAGTATGTGTGTATATATAGTAGGTATACAGTATCTGTAGTATGTGTATACAGAGTAGATATACAGTATCTGTAGTATGTGTATATATGGTAGATGAACAGTATCTGTCACGGCTGTCGTATAGATGAGACCAAGGCGCAGCGGGTACGTGAATACTCACACTTATTTATTAAAGTGAACATGAAAAAACAATAAACAAAGAACGACATTAAAAGTTTAGCAGGCTAACTAAAAGCAGTGCTAAAACAACTACCCACAAACAAACAGGTGAAAACAAGCTCTTTAAATATGACTCTCAATCAGGAACAACGATGAACAGATGTTCCTGATCGAGAGCCACACAGACCACAGAGAAATATAACCACTAGAAAAACCCTAGAATACAAAAACCAGAACATACACCAAAAAATCCCGGAATACATAAATAAAACACCCCTCTACAATACACATAACCCCCAAACCACATAAAACAAATACCCTCTGCCACGTCCTGACCAAACTACAATAACTAATACTCCATCTACTGGTCAGGACGTGACAGTATCTGAAGTATGTGTAGTAGATAATCAGTATCTGTATTATATGTAGTAGAGAAAGAGTATCTGTAGTATGTGTAGTAGATAAACAGTATCTGTAGTATATATAGTAGATAAACAGTATCTGTAGTATATATAGTAGATAAACAGTATCTGTAGTATGTGTAGTACATAAACAGTATGTGTATATATAGTAGATAAACAGTATCTGTAGTATATATAGTAGATAAACAGTATCTGTAGTATATATAGTAGATAAACAGTATCTGTAGTATATGTAGTAGATAAACAGTATCTGTTTTATGTGTATAAGTAGTAGAAAAGAGTATCTGTATTATATGTAGTAGATAAACAGTATATGTAGTATATATAGTAGATAAACAGTATTTGTAGTATGTGTAGTAGATAAACAGTATCTGTAGTATGTGTAGTAGATAAACAGTATCTGTAGTATGTGTATATGTAGTAGATAAAGAGTATCTGTAGTATATGTAGAAGATAAAGAGTATCTGTAGTAAATATAGTAGATAAACAGTATATGTACTATATGTAGTAGATAAACAGTATCTGTAGTGTATGTAGTAGATAAACAGTATCTGTAGTATATGCAGTAGATAAACCGTATCTGTACTATGTGTATATGTAGTAGATAAACAGTATCTGTAGTATATATAGTACGTTAACAGTATCTGTAGTATATGTAGTAGATTAACAGTATCTGTAGTATGTGTAGTAGATAAACAGTATCTGTAGTATGTTTAGTAAATAAACAGTATCTGTAGTATATTAAGTAGATAAAGAGTATGTGTAGTATATATAGTAGATAAACAGTATCTGTAGTATATATAGTAGATTAACAGTATCTGTAGTATATATAGTAGATTAACAGTATCTGTAGTATGTGTATATGTGGTAGATAAACAGTATCTGTAGTATGTGTAGTAGATAAACAGTATCTGTAGTATATATAGTAGATAAAGAGTATCTGTAGTATGTGTATATGTAGTAGATAAACAGTATATATACTATATGTAGTAGATAAACAGTATCTGTAGTATGTGTAGTAGATAAACAGTATCTGTAGTGTATGTAGTAGATAAACAGTATCTGTAGTATATGTAGTATGTAAACAGTATCTGTTGTATATATAGTAGATTAACAGTATTTGTAATATATAGTAGATAAACAGTATCTGTAGTATATATAGTAGATTAACAGTATCTGTAGTATATATAGTAGATTAACAGTATCTGTAGTATATGTAGTATTTAAACAGTATCTGTACTATATGTAGTTTTTAAACAGTATCTGTAGTGTATGTAGTAGATAAACAGTATCTGTAGTATATGCAGTAGATAAACCGTATCTGTACTATGTGTATATGCAGTAGATAAACAGTATCTGTAGTATATATAGTACGTTAACAGTATCTGTAGTATATGTAGTAGATTAACAGTATCTGTAGTATATGTAGTATGTAAACAGTATCTGTTGTATATATAGTAGATTAACAGTATTTGTATTATATATAGTAGATAAACAGTATCTGTAGTATATATAGTAGATTAACAGTATCTGTAGTATATATAGTAGATTAACAGTATCTGTAGTATATGTAGTATTTAAACAGTATCTGTAGTATATGTAGTATGTAAACAGTATCTGTTGTATATATACATTTACATTTAAGTCATTTAGCAGACGCTCTTATCCAGAGCGACTTACAAATTATAATATCCAGTGGAACAACCACTTTACAATAGTGCATCTAAATCTTTTAAGGGGAGGGTTAGAAGGATTACTTTATCCTATCCCAGGTATTCCTTAAAGAGGTGGGGTTTCAGGTGTCTCCGGAAGGTGGTGATTGACTCCGCTGTCCTGGCGTCGTGAGGGAGCTTGTTCCACCATTGGGGTGCCAGAGCAGCGAACAGTTTTGACTGTAGATTAACAGTATTTGTATTATATATAGTAGATAAACAGTATTTGTAGTATATATAGTAGGTAAACAGTATCTGTAGTATATATAGTAGATTAACAGTATCTGTAGTATATGTAGTAGATAAACCGTATCTGTACTATGTGTATATGTAGTAGATAAACAGTATCTGTAGTATATATAGTACGTTAACAGTATCTGTAGTATATGTAGTAGATGAACAGTATCTGTAGTATATATAGTAGATTAACAGTATCTGTAGTATATATAGTAGATTAACAGTATCTGTAGTATATATAGTAGATTAACAGTATTTGTAGTATATATAGTAGGTAAACAGTATCTGTAGTATATATAGTAGATTAACAGTATTTGTAGTATATACAGTAGATTAACAGTATCTGTAGTATATATAGTAGATAAACAGTATCTGTAGTATATATAGTAGATTAACAGTATCTGTAGTATATATAGTAGATTAACAGTATTTGTAGTATATATAGTAGATAAACAGTATCTGTAGTATATATAGTAGATTAACAGTATTTGTAGTATATTTAGTAGATAAACAGTATCTGTAGTATATATAGTATGTAAACAGTATCTGTAGTATATATAGTAGATAAACAGTATCTGTAGTATATGTAGTAGATAAACAGTATCTGTAGTATATATAGTAGATTAACAGTATCTGTAGTATATATAGTAGATAAACAGTATCTGTAGTATATATAGTAGATTAACAGTATCTGTAGTATATATAGTATGTAAACAGTATCTGTAGTATATATAGTATGTAAACAGTATCTGTATTATATGTAGTAGATAAACAGTATCTGTAGTATATATAGTAGATTAACAGTATCTGTAGTATATATAGTATGTAAACAGTATCTGTAGTATGTGAAGTAGATAATCTAACTAACGTCACTCAATGTGGGCTGCAATGCATGAGAAGAGGCTCCTTCCAATCGCCTGTGTGTGTGTGTGTGTGTGTGTGTGTGTGTGTGTGTGTGTGTGTGTGTGTGTGTGTGTGTGTGTGTGTGTGTGTGTGTGTGTGTGTGTGTGTGTGCGTCTATAAGTGGAGTGTTCACAAGACCGTGGTGTTTGTGGACCACACAGTGTGTTGGGCCGACTACTCCATTACAATGGGCTGGGGTATTGTTGTCACCACGGAAACAACCATTAGTTGCTAGGCAACACACATATCATCCAGAGAGTCTGTAGTGGAGTCTAAAATCACAGCTAATGATGGGATTCCAACAGCTAGTTAAAAACACTTGGAGAGGAAAGGAAAGAAGGGGGGATGGAGAGGAGAGGGGACGGGGAGGAGAGGGGGATGAGGAGGAGAGAGGGGATGGGGATGGGGGGAGAGAGGATGAAGAGGAGGAGAGGGATGAGGAGGAGAGAGGATGAAGAGGAGGGGGATGAGGAGGAGAGAGGATGAAGAGGAGGGGGATGAGGAGGAGAGAGGGGATGGGGAGGAGAGAGGATGAAGAGGAGGAGAGGGATGAGGAGGAGAGGGGATGGGATGGGGAGGAGAGAGGATGAAGAGGAGGAGGGGGATGAGGAGGAGAGAGGATGAAGAGGAGGAGAGGGATGAGGAGGAGAGAGGATGAAGAGGAGGAGAGGGGATGGGATGGGGATGAAGAGGAGGAGAGGGATGAGGAGGAGAGAGGATGAAGAGGAGGAGAGGGATGAGGAGGAGAGAGGATGGGGAGGAGAGGAGATGGGAGGAGAGGGGACGGGAAGAGGAGGAGAGGGGATGGGGAGGAGGAGAGGGATGAGGAGGAGAGAGGATGAAGAGGAGGGGGATGAGGAGGAGAGGGGATGAAGAGGAGAGGGGGATGGGGAGGAGAGGGGATTGGGAGGAGAGGGGATGGAGAGGAGGGGGATGAGGAGGAGAGGGGATGAAGAGGAGGAGAGGGATGAGGAGGAGAGAGGATGAAGAGGAGGGGGATGAGGAGGAGAGAGGGGATGAGGAGGAGAGGGGGATGGGGAGGAGAGGGGATTGGGAGGAGAGGGGATGGAGAGGAGGGGGATGAGGAGGAGAGGGGATGAAGAGGAGGAGAGGGATGAGGAGGAGAGAGGATGAAGAGGAGGGGGATGAGGAGGAGAGAGGGGAGGAGGAGGAGAGGGGGATGGGGAGGAGAGGGGATTTGGAGGAGAGGGGATGGAGAGGAGGAGAGAAGAGGAGGAGGGATGAGGAGAAGAGGAGAGAGGATGGGAGGAGAGGAGAGGAGAGGAAAGAATTGAGAGAATGTAGAAACCTTTTTTTCTTTCCACACCTACAATACTGGCTTTAACTAGATAGTACGCTGTCCCTATTGGCCCTGGTCAGGGAATGAGGAGGAGAGAGGGGAAGAGGAGGAGAGGGGATGTTGAGGAGAGGGGATGGGGAGGAGAGAGGGGACGGGAAGGAGGGAAGAGAAGAGTAGGAGAGGGGATGGGGAGGAGAGAGGGGAAGAGGAGGAGAGGGGATGAGGAGGAGAGAGGGGAAGGGGAGGAGAGAGGGGATGGGGAGGAGAGGGGATGGGAGGAGAGAGGGGAAGAGGAGGAGAGGGGGGAATGGGGAGGAGAGAGGATGGGAGGAGAGAGGGGAAGAGGAGGAGAGGGGGAATGGGGAGGAGAGAGGATGGGAGGAGAGAGGGGAAGGGGAGGAGAGAGGATGGGAGGAGAGAGGGGAAAGGGGAAAGGGAGGAGAGAGGGGATGAGGAGGAGAGGGGGAATGGGGAGGAGAGGGGATGGGAGGAGAGAGGGGAAGGGGAGGAGAGAGGATGGGAGGAGGAGGGGGATGAGGAGGAGAGGAGAGGGGATGGGAGGAGAGGAGAGAAGAAGAAAGAATTGAGAGAATGTAGAAACCTTTTTTTTCCTTTCCACACCTACAAATCTGGCTTTAACTAGATAGTACGCTGTCCCTATTGGCCCTGGTCAACAGTAGTGCACGATGAAGGGAATAAGGTGCCCTTTGGGATATAAATTTAGTAGTATAGCCTGCCCTACATTGTACTAACCATTAACCTGGTCCCCAGGCTCAACTGCACCCACTGATTCAGTTAGTACTGGTTGGGTGAACCAGATTAACTAACCATTGCTGTATTGAGTTTAGTTTAGTAGTTGATAAGAAAACAATTTAGACTCAAATAGAATACATTTAAAAAATAAATCAATTTCTTATCCACTGTCTATCTAATCTATATCTACCCATACGTGGGTGTCACATCGCTGAGCGGTAGTTAGCCTGTCTATCTAATCTATATCTACCCATACGTGGGTGTCACATCGCTGAGCGGTAGTTAGCCTGTCTATCTAATCTATATCTACCCATACGTGGGTGTCACATCGCTGAGCGGTAGTTAACCTGTCTATCTAATCTATATCTACCCATACGTGGGTGTCACATCGCTGAGCGGTAGTTAACCTGTCTATCTAATCTATATCTACCCATACGTGGGTGTCACATCGCTGAGCGGTAGTTAACCTGTCTATCTAATCTATATCTACCCATACGTGGGTGTCACATCGCTGAGCGGTAGTTTGTTATCCTCCCTTGCGCCCACAATGGTACTCAATTCCCTATGTAGGTCACAGATTTGTACCTGGTCTACAGCGCTCTGGTCAGAGGTAGAGCACTATGTAGAGATAGGGTTAGATTTGGGACACGATCTGAGTGTTGTTTTGTTATGTTCCCATTGCTTAAACTCGTTAGTTATTTAATAAAACATGAATGTGGGGAAGGGAAGGGAGTCTCTACAATAACAACGAACATCGAACGAGCTTTAATCAAACTGGTGAGAGACAAACAAACACACGAGCCACAGCCCACCACACACCCTACCCAGCCCACCACACAACCTCCCCAGCCCAGCACACACCCTACCCAGCCCACCAAACACCCTACCCAGCCCACCACACACCCTCCCCAGCCCACTACACACCCTACCCAGCCCACCACACACCCTACCCAGCCCACTACACACTCTCCCCAGCCCACTACACACCTACCCAGCCCACCACACACCTACCCAGCCCACTACACACCCTACCCAGCCCACCACACACCCTACCCAGCCCACCACACACCCTCCCCAGCCCACTACACACCCTACCCAGCCCACCACACACCCTACCCAGCCCACCACACACCCTACCCAGCCCACCACACACCCTCCCCAGCCCACTACACACCCTACCCAGCCCACCACACACCCTCCCCAGCCCACTACACACTCTCCCCAGCCCACTACACACCTACCCAGCCCACCACACACCTACCCAGCCCACTACACACCCTACCCAGCCCACTACACACCTACCCAGCCCACTACACACCTACCCAGCCCACTACACACCTACCCAGCCCACTACACACCTATCCAGCCCACCACACACCTACCCAGCCCATTACACACCCTCCCCAGCCCACTACACACCCTCCCCAGCCCACTACACACCCTACCCAGCCCACTACACACCCTACCCAGCCCACCACAAACCCTCCCCAACCCACCACACACCCTCCCCAGCACACTACACACCCTCACCAGCCAACTACACACCTACTCAGCCCACCACACACCCTCCCCTCCCCAGCCCACCACACACCCTACCCAGCCTACTACACACCATACCCAGCCCACCACACACCCTCCCCAGCCCACCACACACCCTCCCCAGCCCACCACACACCCTCCCCAGCCCAGCCCACCACACACCCTCCCCAGCCAACCACGCACCCTCCCCAGCCCACCACACAACCCTCCCCAGCCCACCACACACCCTCCTCAGCCCACCACACACCCTCCCCAGCCAACCACGCACCCTCCCCAGCCCACCACACACCCTCCCCAGCCAACCACGCACCCTCCCCAGCCCAGCCCACCACACACCCTCCCCAGCCCACCACACACCCTCCCCAGCCACAGCCCACTACACACCCAACACAGCCCACCACACACCCTCCCCAGCCAACCACACACCCTCCCCAGCCAACCACACACCCTCCCCTCCCCAGCCCACTACACACCCTCCCCAGCCAACCACACACCCTCCCCTCCCCAGCCAACAACACACCCTCCCCAGCCCACCACACACCCTCCCCAGCCCACTACACACCCTCCCCAGCCCACTACACACCTACCCAGCCCACCACACACCCTCCCCAGCCAACCACACACCTATCCAGCCCACCACACACCCTCCCCAGCCCACCACACACCCTCCCAAGCCCACCACACACCCTCCCCAGCCCACCACACACCTACCCAGCCCACCACACACCCTCCCCAGCCCACCACACACCCTCCCCAGCCCACCACACACCCTCCCCAGCCCATACCCTACCCAGCCCACTACACACCCTACCCAGCCCATTACACACCCTCCCCAGCCCACTACACACCCTCCCAAGCCCACTACACACCCTCCCCAGCCCACTACACACCCTCCCCAGCCCACTACACACCCTCCCCAGCCCACTACACACCCTCCCCTCCCCAGCCCACCACACACCCTCCCCAGCCCACCACACACCTCCGCAGCCAACCACGCACCCTCCCCAGCCAACCACGCACCCTCCCCAGCCCAGCCCACCACACACCCTCCCCAGCCCACTACACACCCTCCCCAGCCCACCACACACCCTCCCCAGCCAACCACGCACCCTCCCCAGCCCAGCCCACCACACACCCTCCCCAGCCCACCACACACCCTCCCCAGCCACAGCCCACTACACACCCTACACAGCCCACCACACACCCTCCCCAGCCAACCACACACCCTCCCCAGCCAACCACACACCCTCCCCAGCCAACCACACACCCTCCCTCCCCAGCCCACTACACACCCTCCCCAGCCAACCACACACCCTCCCCTCCCCAGCCAACCACACACCCTCCCCAGCCCACCACACACCCTCCCCAGCACACTACACACCCTCCCCAGCCCACTACACACCTACCCAGCCCACCACACACCCTCCCCAGCCAACCACACACCTACCCAGCCCACCACACACCCTCCCCAGCCCACCACACACCCTCCCAAGCCCACCACACACCCTCCCCAGCCCACCACACACCTACCCAGCCCACCACACACCCTCCCCAGCCCACCACACACCCTCCCCAGCCCACCACACACCCTCCCCAGCCCAGCCCATACCCTACCCTACCCAGCCCACCACACACCCTCCCCAGCCCACCACACACCCTCCCCAGCCCACTACACACCTACCCAGCCCACCACACACCCTCCCCAGCCAACCACACACCTACCCAGCCCACCACACACCCTCCCCAGCCTACCACACACCCTCCCCAGCCCACTACACACCTACCCAGCCCACCACACACCTCCCCAGCCCACCACACACCCTCCCCAGCCCACCACACACCCTCCCCAGCCCACCACACACCCTCCCCAGCCCAGCCCATACCCTACCCAGCCCACCACACACCCTCCCCAGCCCACCACACACCCTCCCCAGCCCACTAAACACCTACCCAGCCCACCACACACCCTCCCCAGCCCACCACACACCCTCCCCATCCCACCACACACCCTCCCCAGCCCACCACACACCTACCCAGCCCACCACACACCCTCCCCAGCCCACCACACACCCTCCCCAGCCCAGCCCATACCCTACCCAGCCCACCACACACCCTCCCAAGCCCACTACACAACAACCCAGCCCACCACACACCCTCCCCAGCAACCACACACCAACCCAGCCCACCACACACCCTCCCCAGCCCACCACACACCCTCCCCAGCCCATACCCAACCCAGCCCACCACACACCCTCCCCAGCCCACCACACACCCTCCCCAGCCACCACACACCCTCCCCAGCCCACCACACACCCTCCCTCCCCAGCCCACTACACACCCTCCCCTACCCAGCCCACCACACACCCTCCCCAGCCCACCACGCACCCTCCCCAGCCCAGCCCACACCCTACCCAGCCGACCACACACCCTCCCCAGCCCACTACACACCCTCCCCTACCCAGCCCACCACACACCCTCCCCAGCCCACCACGCACCCTACCCAGCCCAGCCCACACCCTACCCAGCCCATCACACACCCTCCCCAGCCCACCACACACCCTCCCCAGCCCACCACACACCCTCCCCTACCCAGCCCACCACACACCCTCCCAAGCCCACTACACAACAACCCAGCCCACCACACACCCTCCCCAGCAACCACACACCAACCCAGCCCACCACACACCCTCCCCAGCCCACCACACACCCTCCCCAGCCCATACCCAACCCAGCCCACCACACACCCTCCCCAGCCCACCACACACCCTCCCCAGCCACCACACACCCTCCCCAGCCCACCACACACCCTCCCTCCCCAGCCCACTACACACCCTCCCCTACCCAGCCCACCACACACCCTCCCCAGCCCACCACACACCCTCCCCAGCCCACCAAGCACCCTCCCCAGCCCAGCCCATACCCTACCCAGCCCATCACACACCCTCCCCAGCCCACCACACACCCTCCCCAGCCCACCACACACCCTCCCCTACCCAGCCCACCACTCACCCTCCCCTCCTCTCTCCAGCCCACCACACACCCTCCCCAGCCCACCACTCACCCTCCCCTCCCCAGCCCACCACACACCCTACCCAGCCCACCACACACCCTACCCAGCCCACCACACACCCTCGCCTACCCAGCACACACCCTCCCCAGCCCACCACAGTTGCTCCCCAGCCCACCACACACCCTGCCCTCCCTACCCCACCACAGT
Organism: Salmo salar; assembly: GCF_905237065.1. Lineage (NCBI taxonomy): Eukaryota > Metazoa > Chordata > Actinopteri > Salmoniformes > Salmonidae > Salmo > Salmo salar. Next base: position 19,002 of record NW_025547631.1, read on the forward strand.
TGCTCCCCAGCCCAGCCCACCACGCACCCTCCCCAGCCCACCACACACCCTCCCCTCCCCAGCCCACCACACACCCCCCTCCCCAGCCCACCACACACCCTCGTCTCCCCAGCCCACCACACCCCCACCCTCCCCAGCCCACCACACACCCCCCTCCCCAGCCCACCACGCACCCTCCCCAGCCCACCACGCACCCTCCCCAGCCCACCACACACCCTCCCCAGCCCACCACGCACCCTCCCCAGCCCACTACACACCCTCCCCAGCCCACCACACACCCTCCCCTCCCCAGCCCACCACACACCCTCCCCTCCCCAGCCCACCACACACCCTCCCCTACCCAGCCCACTACACACCCTCCCCTCCCCAGCCCACTACACACCCTCCTCCCCAGCCCACCACACACCCTCCCCAGCCCACCACACCCCCTCCCCAGACCACCACACACCCTACCCAGCCCACCACACACCCTCCCCAGCCCACCACACACCCTCCTCAGCCCAGTACACACCCTACCCAGCCCACCACACACCCTCCCCTACCCAGCCCACTACACACCCTCCCCTCCCCAGCCCACTACACACCCTCCCCTCCCCAGCCCACCACACAAAATCCCCAGCCCACCACACCCCCTCCCCAGCCCACCACACACCCTACCCAGCCCACCACACACCCACCAGAGCCCAGCACACACCCTACCCAGCCCACCACACACCCTCCCCAGCCCACTACACACCCTCCCCAGCCCACCACACACCCTCCTCCCCAGCCCACCACACACCCTCCCCAGCCCACCACACACCCTACCCAGCCCACCACACACCCTCCCCAGCCCACCACACACCCTCCCCAGCCCACTACACACCCTCCCCAGCCCACCACACACCCTCCTCCCCAGCCCACCACACACCCTCCCTCCCCAGCCCACCACACACCCTCCCTTCCCCAGCCCACCACACACCCTCCCCTCCCCAGCCCACCATACACCCTCCCTCCCCAGCCCACCACACACCCTCCCCTACCCAGCCCACTACACACCCTCCCTCCCCAGCCCACTACACACCCTCCCCAGCCCACTACACACCCTCCCCAGCCCACCACACACCCTCCCCAGCCCAGTACACACCCTACCCAGCCCACCACACACCCTCCCCAGCCCACTACACACCCTCCCCAGCCCACCACACACCCTCCCCCTCCCCAGCCCACCACACACCCTCCCCTCCCCAGCCCACCACACACCCTCCCCTACCCAGCCCACTACACACCCTCCCCTCCCCAGCCCACTACACACCCTCCCCTCCCCAGCCCACCACACACCCTCCCTCCCCAGCCCACCACACCCCCTCCCCAGCCCACCACACACCCTACCCAGCCCACCACACACCCTCCCCAGCCCAGCACACACCCTACCCAGCCCACTACACACCCTCCCAGCCCACCACACACCCTCCCCAGCCCACCACACACCCTCCCCTCCCCAGCCCACCACACACCCTCCTCCCAGCCCACCATACACCCTCCTCCCCAGCCCACCACACACCCTCCCCTACCCAGCCCACTACACACCCTCCCTCCCCAGCCCACTACACACCCTCCCCAGCCCACTACACACCCTCCCCAGCCCACCACACACCCTCCCCAGCCCACCACACACCCTCCCCAGCCCACCACACACCCTCCCCTCCTCCCCAGCCCACCATACACCCTCCCTCCCCAGCCCACCACACACCCTCCCCAACCCACCACAGTTGCTCCCCAGCCCAGCCCACCACACACCCTCCCCAGCCCACCACACACCCTCCCCAGCCCACCACACACCTCCCTCCCCAGCCCACCACACACCCTCCCCTACCCAGCCCACTACACACCCTCCCTCCCCAGCCCACTACACACCCTCCCCTCCCCAGCCCACCACACACCCTCCCCTCCCCAGCCCACCACACCCCCTCCCCAGCCCACCACACACCCTACCCAGCCCACCACACACCCTCCCCAGCCCAGCACACACCCTACCCAGCCCACCACACACCCTCCCCAGCCCACTACACACCCTCCCCAGCCCACCACACACCCTCCCCTCCCCAGCCCACCACACACCCTCCCTCCCCAGCCCACCACACACCTCCCCTCCCCAGCCCACCATACACCCTCCCTCCCCAGCCCACCACACACCCTCCCCTACCCAGCCCACTACACACCCTCCTCCCCAGCCCACTACACACCCTCCCCAGCCCACCACACACCCTCCCCAGCCCACCACACACCCTCCCCAGCCCACCACACACCCTCCCCTCCCTCCCCAGCCCACCATACACCCTCCCCTCCCCAGCCCACCACACACCCTCCCCAACCCACCACAGTTGCTCCCCAGCCCAGCCCACCACACACCCTCCCCAGCCCACCACACACCCTCCCCAGCCCACCACACACCCTCCCCTCCCCAGCCCACCATACACCCTCCCCTCCCCAGCCCACCACACACCCTCCCCAACCCACCACAGTTGCTCCTCAGCCCAGCCCACCACGCACCCTCCCCAGCCCACTACGCACCCTCCCCAGCCCACCACGCACCCTCCCCAGCCCACCACACACCCTCCCTCCCCAGCCCACTACACACCCTCCCCAGCCCACCACACACCCTCCCCAGCCACAGCCCACTACACACCCTACACAGCCCACCACACACCCTCCCCAGCCAACCACACACCCTCCCCAGCCAACCACACACCCTCCCCAGCCAACCACACACCCTCCCCTCCCCAGCCCACTACACACCCTCCCCAGCCAACCACACACCCTCCTCCCCAGCCAACCACACACCCTCCCCAGCCCACCACACACCCTCCCCAGCACACTACACACCCTCCCCAGCCCACTACACACCTACCCAGCCCACCACACACCCTCCCCAGCCAACCACACACCTACCCAGCCCACCACACACCCTCCCCAGCCCACCACACACCCTCCCAAGCCCACCACACACCCTCCCCAGCCCACCACACACCTACCAGCCCACCACACACCTCCCCAGCCCACCACACACCCTCCCCAGCCCACCACACACCCTCCCCAGCCCACCACACACCCTCCCCAGCCCACCACACACCCTCCCCAGCCCAGCCCATACCCTACCCTACCCAGCCCACCACACACCCTCCCCAGCCCACCACACACCCTCCCAGCCCACTACACACCTACCAGCCCACCACACACCCTCCCCAGCCAACCACACACCTACCCAGCCCACCACACACCCTCCCCAGCCTACCACACACCCTCCCCAGCCCACTACACACCTACCCAGCCCACCACACACCCTCCCCAGCCCACCACGCACCCTCCACAGCCCACCACGCACCCTCCCCAGCCAACCAAACACCCTCCCCAGCCCACCACGCACCCCTCCCCAGCCCACCACACACCCTCCCCAGCCCAGTACACACCCTACCCAGCCCACGCACACACCCTCCCCAGCCCACTACACACCCTCCCCAGCCCACCACACACCCTCCCCTCCCCAGCCCACCACACACCCTCCCCTCCCAGCCCACCACACACCCTCCCCTACCCAGCCCACTACACACCCTCCCCTCCCCAGCCCACTACACACCCTCCTCCCCAGCCCACCACACACCCTCCCCAGTCCACCACACCCCCTCCCCAGACCACCACACACCCTACCCAGCCCACCACACACCCTCCCCAGCCCACCACACACCCTCCCCAGCCCAGTACACACCCTACCCAGCCCACCACACACCCTCCCTACCCAGCCCACTACACACCCTCCCCTCCCCAGCCCACTACACACCCTCCCCTCCCCAGCCCACCACACAAAATCCCCAGCCCACCACACCCCCTCCCCAGCCCACCACACACCCTCCCCAGCCCACCACACACCCTCCCCAGCCCAGTACACACCCTACCCAGCCCACCACACACCCTCCCCTACCCAGCCCACTACACACCCTCCCTCCCCAGCCCACTACACACCCTCCTCCCCAGCCCACCACACAAAATCCCCAGCCCACCACACCCCCTCCCCAGCCCACCACACACCCTACCCAGCCCACCACACACCCTCCCCAGCCCAGCACACACCCTACCCAGCCCACCACACACCCTCCCCAGCCCACTACACACCCTCCCCAGCCCACCACACACCCTCCCTCCTCCCCAGCCCACCACACACCCTCCCCAGCCCACCATACACCCTCCCCAGCCCACCACACACCCTCCCCAGCCCACCACACACCCTCCCCAGCCCACCACACACCCTCCCCAGCCCACCATACACCCTCCCCAGCCCACCACACACCCTCCCCTCCTCCCCAGCCCACCACACACCCTCCCCAGCCCACCATACACCCTCCCCAGCCCACCACACACCCTCCCCTCCTCCCCAGCCCCCCACACACCCTCCCCAGCCCACCATACACCCTCCCCAGCCCACCACACACCCTCCCCTCCCCTCCCCAGCCCACCACACACCCTCCCCTCCCTCCCCAGCCCACCACACACCCTCCTCCCCTCCCCAGCCCACCACACACCCTCCCTCCCCTCCCCAGCCCACCACACACCCTCCTCCCTCCCCTCCCCTCCCCAGCCCTCCCCTCCCCAGCCCACCCCTCCCTCCCTCCCCTCCCCAGCCCAGTTGCTCCCCAGTCTAATTAAAAGTCCTTCTTAATTACTAACGTCACTCAATGTGGGCTGCAATGCATGAGAAGAGGCTCCTTCCAATCGCCTGTGTGTGTGTGTGTGTGTGTGTGTGTGTGTGTGTGTGTGTGTGTGTGTGTGTGTGTTTCACACCCTTGTGGTCTCAGTTCCAATCTGTTTCTTCTCTGACTGTCTAATTTGGTTTCTTTATTATGAGTCTGAGATTATTAATATGTTAATTATCCACAGAGATTTATGGTTGTTTCTCAGTAATTCTGTGAGTGTTTTGGCTCTCTTTCCTAAACTACCTCACTCTCACTTCCCTCTTAGTCTCTCTCTTTCTTTCTCTCTTACTTCCTTCTTCATTAAATAGATAAATATTCCCTTTCTCTCTTCATTCATTGTCCATGTCTTTAATTTCCCCCCCTTCTCACTTCTTTATTTATTCTCCTCAATTTCTTCCTCCGTCATCTCGCCCTTCCTCCCTCCTCTCGCTCTTCCTCCCTCTCGCCCTTCCTCCCTCCTCTCGCTCTTCCTCCCTCATCTCGCCCTTCCTCCTTCATCTCGCCCTTCCTCCCTCATCTCTCTCTTCCTCCCTCATCTCGCTCTTCCTCCCTCATCTCGCCCTTCCTCCCTCATCTCGCCCTTCCTCCCTCATCTCGCCCTTCCTCCCTCCTCTCGCCCTTCCTCCCTCATCTCGCCCTTCCTCCCTCATCTCGCCTTCCTCCCTCATCTCGCCCTTCCTCCCTCATCTCGCTCTTCCTCCCTCATCTCGCTCTCCCTTCATCTCGCCCTTCCTCCATCTCACTCTTCCTCCCTCATCTCGCCCTTCCTCCCTCATCTCGCCCTTCCTTCCTCATCTCACTCTTCCTCCCTCCTCTCTATCCCTCTTCTCTCTTTACCACCATTCTCCATTTCACCTATTCTGTCCCAGTCTCAGAGGGTAAACCTATTCTGTCCCAGTCTCAGAGGGTAAACCTATTCTGTCCCAGTGTCAGAGGGTAAACCTATTCTGTCCCAGTCTCAGAGGGTAAACCTGTTCTGTCCCAGTCTCAGAGGGTAAACCTATTCTGTCCCAGTCTCAGAGGGGAAACCTATTCTGTCCCAGTCTCAGAGGGTAAACCTATTCTGTCCCAGTCTCAGAGGGTAAACCTATTCTGTCCCAGTCTCAGAGGGTAAACCTATTCTGTCCCGGTCTCAGAGGGTAAACCTATTCTGTCCCGGTCTCAGAGGGTAAACCTATTCTGTCCCGGTCTCAGAGGGTAAACCTATTCTGTCCCATTCTAAGAGGGTAAACCTATTCTGTCCCGGTCTCAGAGGGTAAACCTATTCTGTCCCGGTCTCAGAGGGTAAACCTATTCTGTCCCGGTCTCAGAGGGTAAACCTATTCTGTCAGATTCTCAGAGGGTAAACCTATTCTGTCCCAGTCTCAGAGGGTAAACCTATTCTGTCCCAGTCTCAGAGGGTAAACCTATTCTGTCCCAGTCTCAGAGGGTAAACCTATTCTGTCCCAGTCTCAGAGGGTAAATCTATTCTGTCCCATTCTCAGAGGGTAAACCTATTCTGTCCCAGTCTCAGAGGGTAAACCTATTCTGTCCCAGTCTCAGAGGGTAAACCTATTCTGTCCCAGTCTCAGAGGGTAAACCTATTCTGTCCCGGTCTCAGAGGGTAAACCTATTCTGTCCCGGTCTCAGAGGGTAAACCTATTCTGTCCCAGTCTCAGAGGGTAAACCTATTCTGTCCCGGTCTCAGAGGGTAAACCTATTCTGTCCCGGTCTCAGAGGGTAAACCTATTCTGTCCCAGTCTCAGAGGGTAAACCTATTCTGTCCCAGTCTCAGAGGGTAAACCTATTCTGTCCCAGTCTCAGTCTCAGAGGGTAAACCTATTCTGTCCCAGTCTCAGAGGGTAAACCTATTCTGTCCCGGTCTCAGAGGGTAAACCTATTCTGTCCCAGTCTCAGAGGGTAAACCTATTCTGTCCCAGTCTCAGAGGGTAAACCTATTCTGTCCCAGTCTCAGAGGGTAAACCTATTCTGTCCCAGTCTCAGAGGGTAAACCTATTCTGTACCAGTCTCAGAGGGTAAACCTATTCTGTCCCGGTCTCAGAGGGTAAACCTATTCTGTCCCGGTCTCAGAGGGTAAACCTATTCTGTCCCGGTCTCAGAGGGTAAACCTATTCTGTCCCAGTCTCAGAGGGTAAACCTATTCTGTCCCGGTCTCAGAGGGTAAACCTATTCTGTCCCATTCTCAGAGGGTAAACCTATTCTGTCCCAGTCTCAGAGGGTAAACCTATTCTGTCCCAGTCCCAGTCTCAGAGGGTAAACCTATTCTGTCCCGGTCTCAGAGGGTAAACCTATTCTGTCCCGGTCTCAGAGGGTAAACCTATTCTGTCCCAGTCTCAGAGGGTAAACCTATTCTGTCCCAGTCTCAGAGGGTAAACCTATTCTGTCCCGGTCTCAGAGGGTAAACCTATTCTGTCCCAGTCTCAGAGGGTAAACCTGTTCTGTCCCAGTCTCAGAGGGTAAACCTATTCTGTCCCAGTCTCAGAGGGTAAACCTATTCTGTCCCGGTCTCAGAGGGTAAACCTATTCTGTCCCAGTCTCAGAGGGTAAACTAATTTACATTCTTGTTTTGCTCAGATCCTTGCCAGTTTCCATGACAACACAGATTTATATTTTTCTCTCCCTCTCTGCCTCCCTCCCTCTCTCCTTCTCTCTCTGCCTCAGGATCTCTCCCTCTCTCTCTCCCTCCCTCTCTCCTTCTCTCTCTGCCTCAGGATCTCTCCCTTCATCCATCCATCCTCCATCCCTCCATCCTTCCCTCCATCCTCCATCCATCCATCCTTCCCTCCATCCTCCCCTCCATCCATCCATCCCCTCCATCATCCTTCCCTCCATCCTCCATCCTTCCCTCCATCCATCCATCCTTCCATCCATCCACCCTTCCCTCCATCCTCCATCCATCCATCCTTCCCTCCATCCTACATCCATCCATCCTTCCATCCATCCTCTCATCCATCCTTCCCTCCATCATCCTTCCCTCCATCCTCCTTCCTTCCCTCCATCCTCCATCCTCCCCTCCATCCATCCATCCCTCCTTCCCTCCATCCATCCATCCTCCCTCCATCCATCCATCCTTCCCTCCATCCATCCATCCTCCTCCTCCATCCATCCATCCTCTCCTCCATCAATCCATCCATCCTTCCATCATCTCCTCCATCCATCCTCTTCCTCCATCCATCCTCCCTCCCTCCATCCATCCATCCTTCCATCCATCCCTCCCCCTCTCCTCCATCCATCCATCCTCTCCTCCATCCATCCTTCCCTCCATCCATCCATCCATCCATCCATCCTTCCTCCCCTCCATCCATCTCTCCCTCTTTAATTTCCTCACCTTATTAATCCCTCTCCTCTGCCTGGCACAAACACATACAGCAGCACTGGATAATTGATAATCAGAAAATTAAAATTTACCTCAAGAGGGAAGGACTTAGAGCTGCAACCAAAATGTATTCATCAGTGTCAATCATATTTCCACTGTGAAACGATAAGCAGTGAAATGCTTCCTTCATGGATCCTATCACATAGCCATATCTCATTGTGTTACTTCTCTCTCTGACTGTGGCTGAGTCTAATAATTATGCTACTGTACACGCTCAAAACAAATAGATTTTCTCATCTGCGGTAGGCTGCAATCCATGTGGCCGGTCATTATTACACATTTATACACACACACACACACGCATACACACAGACACAGACAGACACACACACACAGACACACACACATACACACAGACAGACACACACACAGACAGACAGACACACATACACACAGACAGACACACACACAGACAGACAGACACACACAGACAGGCAGACAGACACACACACACACACAGACACACACACACAGACAGACACACACAGACACAGACACAGACACACACACAAACACAGACACACACACACAGATACACACACACACAGATACACACACACCGACACACACACACACACACATACATACACAGACACACACACAGACACACACAGACACAGACAGACACACACACAGACACAGACAGACACACACACACACAGACACACGCACACACACAGACACCCCTCTCTCCAACTCTCTCCCCCTCTCTCTCTTACCCTGTCCCTCTCCCTCCTACCCTCTCCCCCTCAAATGCTTACCCTCTCCCATCCACCTCCTACCCTCTCCCTTCTCCTACCCTCCCTACCCTCTCCATCCTACCCTCTCTTCCTCTCTCTCTCTCCTACCCTCTATCCTCTCTCCTACCCTCTCCCCCTCTCTCCTCTATCCTCTCTCCTACCCTCTCCCTTCCCTCTCTTCTACCCTCTCCCCTCCCTATCCTACCCTCTACCCCGCTCTCATACCCTCTCCCTTCCCTCTCCTACCCTCTCATCCCCCCTCTCGTACCGCCTCCTACCCTATTCCTCCCCCTCTTTTACCCATCTCATACCCTCTCCCCCCTCTCCTACCCTCTTTTCTACCCTCTTTCCCCCTCTCCCCCCTACCCTCTTCCCCTCCTACCCTCTTACCCCCTCTCTCCTACATCCTCTACCCTCTCTCCCTACCCTACCCTCTTCCCCCTCCTACCCTCTCCCCCTCTCTCCTACCCTCTTCCCCCTCTCCTATCCTCTCCCCCGTCTCTCCTATCCTTTCCTACCCTCTTCCCCCTCTCCTACCCCCTCACCCTCTCCCCTCCCCCTCTCTCCTACCTTTCCTTCTCTCCTCTACCCTCTACCCCTCTCCTACCCTCCTCTACCCTCTTCCCCCTCTCCTACCCCCTCACCCTCTCCTCTCCCTCCTACCCTCTCCCCCTCTCTCCTACCTCTCCTTCTCTACTCTACCCTCTACCCCTCTCCTACCCTCCCCTACCCTCTTCACCCTCTCATACCCTCTTTTCCCCCTGTCCTACCCTCCCCCCTCAAGAGGGAAGGACTGAGAAGGGGGGGGGGGAAGAGACAAACTCAACACCAGATGTGGGAGAGACAAAGGGAATGGGGCTTGTTTCCTATGGAAATATACACCTCACTATTTCTCCCACTAAAACTGTATTTCACTGGTTTCTGATACCGTGTATTCCTCTTTAAGAGTTCTAATCCTATGTACAGCGCATTCGGAAAATACCCAGACCTCCTTGAACGTTTCCACATTTTGTTACGTTGCAGCCTTGCTCTAAAAGTATTTAAATAGCTTTTTCCCCTCATCAATCTACACACAATACCCCATGATGCACTGTACATAGGGGGAGGCAGGTAGCCTAGTGGTTGGAGTGTTGGGCCAATAACTGAAAGGTCGCTAGATTGAATCCCCGAGCTGACAAGATAAAAAAAATCTGTCGTTCTGCCCCTGAACAAGGCAGTTAACCCACTGTTCCTAGGACGTCATTGTAAATAAGAATTTGTTGTTAACTGATTTGCCTAATTAAATAAATAAATGATGATGATGCAAAAACTGTTTTTTAGATTTTTTTTCACATTCATGAACACAGACATACAGTTGATAGATATATAAATACAGTTGTAGTCTGAAGTTTACATACACCTTAGACAAATACATTTAAACATCAGTTTTTCACAATTCCTGACATTTAATCCTTGTAAAAATTCCCTGTCTTAGGTCAGTTAGGATCACCACTTTATTTTTAAGAATGTGAAATGTCAGAATAATAGTAGAGAGAATGATTTTTTCAGCTTTTATTTCTTTCATCACATTCCCAGTGGGTCAGAAGTTTACATGCACTCAATTAGTATTTGGTAGCATTGCCTTTAAATTGTTTAACTTGGGTCAAACGTTTTGGGTAGCCTTCCACAAGCTTCCCACAATAAGTTGACAGAGCTGGTGTAACTGAGTCAGGTTTGTAGGCCTCCTTGCTGGCACACACTTTTTCAGTTCTGCCCACAAATGTTCTATAGGATTGAGGTCAGGGCTTTGTGATGGCCACTCCAATACCTTGACTTTGTTGTCCTTAAGCCATTTTGCTACAACTTTGGAAGTATGCTTGGGGTCATTGTCCATTTGTAAACCCCATTTGTGACCAAGCTTTAACTTCCTGACTGATGTCTTGAGATGTTGCTTCAATATATCCACGTAATTTTCCTGCCTCATGATGCCATCTATTTTGTGAAGTGCACCAGTCCCTCCTGCAGCAAAGCACCCCCACAACATGATGCTGCCACCCCCGTGCTTCACGGTTGGGATGGTGTTCTTCGGCTTGCAAGCCTCCCCCTTTTTTCCTCCAAACAAGACGATGGTCATTATGGCCAAACAGTTCTATTTTTGTTTCATCAGACCAGAGGACATTTCTCCAAAAGTGCGATCTTTGTCCTCATGTGCAGTTGCAAATCGTAGTCTGGCTTTTTTATGGCGGTTTTGGAGCAGTGGCTTCTTCCTTGCTGAGCGACCTTTCAGGTTATGTCGATATAGGACTCGTTTTACTGTGGATATAGATACTTTTGTACCTGTTTCCTCCTGCATCTTCACAAGGTCCTTTGCTGTTGTTCTGGGATTGATTTGCACTTTTTGCACCAAAGTACGTTCATCTCTAGGAGACAGAACGCGTCTCCTTCCTGAGCGGTATGACGGCTGCGTGGTCCCATGGTGTTTATACTTGCGTACTATTGTTTGTACAGATGAACGTGGTACCTTCAGGCATTTGGAAATTGCTCCCAAGGATGAAACAGACTTGTGGAGGTCTACAATTTTTTCTGAGGTCTTGGATGATTTCTTTTGATTTTCCCATGATGTCAAGCAAAGAGGCACTGAGTTTGAAGGTAGGCCTTGAAATACATCCACACGTACACCTCCAATTGACTCAAATGATGTCAATTAGCCTATCAGAAGCTTCTAAAGCCATGACATCGTCTTCTGGAATTTTCCAAGCTGTTTAAAGGCACAGTCAACTTAGTGTATGTAAACGTCTGACACATTGGAATTGTGATACAGTGAATTATACGTGAAATAATCTGTCTGTAAACAAATGTTGGAAAAATTACTTGTGTCATGCACAAAGTAGATGTCCTAACCGACTTGCCAAAACTATAGTTTGTTATCAAGACATTTGTGGAATGGTTGAAAAACTAGTTTTAATGATTCCAACCTAAGTGTATGTAAACTTCCGAATAAGTTTTCAGACCCTTTACGAAGTACTTCGTTGAAGCCCATTTGACAGTGATTGGAGCCTTGAGTCTTCTTGGGTATGACACTACAAGCTTGGCACACCTGAATTTGGGGAGTTTCTCCCATTCTTCTCTGCAGATCCTCTTAAGCTCTGTCAGGTTGGATGGGGAGCGTTGCTGCACAGCTATTTTCAGGTCACTCCAGAGATGTTCAATCGGGTTCAAGTCTGGTCTCTGGCTGGGCCACTCAAGGACATTCAGAGACATTCACACTCCTGCATTGTCTTGGATGTGTGCTTAGGGTCGTTGTCCTGTTGGAAGGCGAACCTTCGCCCCAGTCTGAGGTCCTGAGCGCTCTGGAGCAGGTTTTCATCAAGGATTTCTCTGTAATTTGCTCTGTTCATCTTTCCCTCGATCCTCACTAGTCTCCCAGTCCCTGCCGCTGAAAAACATCCCCACAACATGATGCTGCCACCACCATGCTTCACTGTAGGGATGGTGCCAGGTTTCCTCCAGACGTGATGCTTGGCATTCAGGCCCAAGAGTTCAATATTGTTTTCATCAGACCAGAGAATCTTGTTTCTCATAGTCTGAGAGTCCTTTAGGTGCCTTTTGGAAAACTCCAAGCAGGCTGTCATGTGCCTTTTACTGAAGAGTGGCATCTGTCTGGCCACTCTACCATAAAGGCCTGATTTGTGGAATGCTGCAGAGATGGTTGTCCTTCTGGAAGGTTCTCCCATCTCCACAGAGGAACTCTGGAGCTCTGTCAGAGTGACCATCGGGTTCTTGGTCACCTCCCTGACCAAGGCCCTTCTCCACCGATTGCTCAGTTTGGCCAGGCAGCCAGCTCTAGGAAGAGTCTTGGTGGTTCCAAACTTCTTCCATTTCAGAATGATGGAGGCCACTGTGTGATTGGGGACCTTCAATGCTGCTGTCACGGTTGTCGTCGGTGAAGGAGGACCAAAACGCAGCAGGTAAGTGCAGGCTCATCTTGACGTTTATTTATTTTCAAAATGAATACCAAAATAACAAAACACTAGAACGAACGAACAACAACAAACAGTCTGGCAAAGCATAAGGCTCAACACAGAACAATCTCCCACAAAATACAAGACAAACACACCCAACTAATATAGGACTTCCAATCAAAGGCAACACCAAACAGCTGCCTTCAATTGGAAGTCCAACCCCAATTAACTCAACATAGAACCAGACACACTAGACTAAACATAGAAATACCTAAACATAAACCAAAACCCGGAAATACTAAATCAAACACCCTTTTAACAAACACATCACCCCGAACCACATAAAACAAATACCCTCTGCCACGTCCTGACCAAACTACAATACTAATTAACCCTTATACTGGCCAGGACGTGACAGTACCCCCCCCTTAAAGGTGCAGACCCCGGAAGCACCTTAAAAAAAAAAGCCAAACAACAAAACCATAATTCCCCTCTACTAAAGGGAGGGAAGGGAGGGTGGCTGCCGTCAACGACGGCACTGTGCTACACCCCCCCTCCCCAACCCAACCAATATCTGGAGGTGGCTCTGGTTCCGGCCGTTCCAGGCTGTCGGGCCACTCTGGCATTGCCGGGGTGCAGTCGGGCCAGTCTGGCAGTTCGGGACAGTCTGGCAGTTCGGGACAGTCTGGCAGCTCGGGGCAGTCCGGCAGTTCAGGGCAGTCTGGCCACTCCGGCAGTTCAGCGCAGTCTGGCCACTCCAGCAGTTCAGGGCAGTCTGGCCACTCCAGCAGTTCAGGGCAGTCTGGCCACTCCGGCAGTTCAGGGCAGTCTGGCAGCTCCGACGACTGTTGACTGGCGGGCAGCTCCGACGACTGTTGACTGGCGGGCAGCTCCGACGACTGTTGACTGGCGGGCAGCTCCGACGACTGTTGACTGGCGGGCAGCTCTGATGACGACTGTTGACTGGCGGGCAGCTCTGATGACGACTGTTGACTGGCGGGCAGCTCTGATGACGACTGTTGACTGGCGGGCAGCTCTGATGACGACTGTTGACTGGCGGGCAGCTCTGATGACGACTGTTGACTGGCGGGCAGCTCTGATGACGACTGTTGACTGGCGGGCAGCTCCGACGACTGTTGACTGGCGGGCAGCTCTGATGACGACTGTTGACTGGCGGGCAGCTCTGATGACGACTGTTGACTGGCGGGCAGCTCTGATGACGACTGTTGACTGGCGGGCAGCTCTGATGACGACTGTTGACTGGCGGGCAGCTCTGATGACGACTGTTGACTGGCGGGCAGCTCTGATGACGACTGTTGACTGGCGGGCAGCTCTGATGACGACTGTTGACTGGCGGGCAGCTCTGACGACTGTTGACTGGTGAGGCTGGGTTTACGCACTTGAAGCCTGGTGCGTGGTGCTGGTACTGGGCTTACCAGATTTTGAACACGCACCTCCAGGCTAGTGCGGGGAGCGGGAACAGGACGAGTCGGACTGGGTTGACGCACTTTCGGGTTCGCACGAGAGACAGGAGCTGGAAACCCAGGGCTATGGAGGCGCACAGTCGGTCTAGATCTTACCTCCTGCACAACCCGCCTTGGCTGGATGGAACTAGTAGCCCTGTACGAGCGGTGTGCTGGTACAGGGCAGACTGGGCTGTGCAGGGGCCTGATGGTAGCCGTGCGTAGAGCGGGAGTTGGGTAGCCTGGTCCTCGGAGGCGTACCGGCGACCAGATGCGCTGCGCAGGCATCCTCCTACCAGGCTGGATGCCCGCTCTAGCACGGCACCTGCGAGGGGCTGGAATAACGCGCACCGGACTGTGCGTGCGTATGGGTGAGATGTTTCGCTGAGGAGCGCACTATAGCGCTCTCCACCCCATACGCTCCTCCATATAACCACGGGTAGCTGGCTTCCGGCTCTTCCTACGCCTAGCCAAACTACCCGTGTGCCCCCCCCAAAAAAATTATTGGGGGTGCCTCTCGTGCTTCTCCCTCAGCGCGTCCATGGCCTCGTACCTCCGCCTCTGCCTTGGCTGCCTCAATTTCCCACTGCGGGCGGCGATAATCCCCAGCCTGGTGCCAAGGTCCGGCCCCGTCCAGAACTTCCTCCCAGGTCCATTTCTCCCGCCAGTCCAACTCGAAGTCCCTCTGCTCCTTCCTCTGCTGCTTGGTCCATTGTTGGTGGGAGATTCTGTCACGGTTGTCGTCGGTGAAGGAGGACCAAAACGCAGCAGGTAAGTGCAGGCTCATCTTGACGTTTATTTATTTTCAAAATGAATACCAAAATAACAAAACACTAGAACGAACGAACAACAACAAACAGTCTGGCAAAGCATAAGGCTCAACACAGAACAATCTCCCACAAAATACAAGACAAACACACCCAACTAATATAGGACTTCCAATCAAAGGCAACACCACACAGCTGCCTTCAATTGGAAGTCCAACCCCAATTAACTCAACATAGAACCAGACACACTAGACTAAACATAGAAATACCTAAACATAAACCAAAACCCGGAAATACTAAATCAAACACCCTTTTAACAAACACACCACCCCGAACCACATAAAACGAATACCCTCTGCCACGTCCTGACCAAACTACAATACTAATTAACCCTTATACTGGCCAGGACGTGACAGCTGCAGAAATGTTTTGGTACCATTCCCCAGATCTGTACCTCAACTCAATCCTGTCTCGGAGCTCTACGGATAATTCCTTCGACCTGATGGCTTGGATTTTGCTCTGACATGCACTGTCAACTGTGGGACCTTATATAGACAGGTGTGTGCCTTTCCAAATCATGTCCAAATCAATTGAATTTACCACAGGTGGACTCTAATCAAGTTGTAGAAACATCTCAAGGATGATCAATGGAAACAGGATGCACCTGAGCTCAATTTCGAGTCTCATAGCAAAGGGTCTGAATACTTATGTAAATAAGGTATTTTTGTTTTTTATTTTTAATACAAAATGTGGAGAAAGTCAAGGGGTCTGAATACTTTCTGAATGCACAGTATTCCTCTTTAAGGGTTCTGATCCTATGTATTCAACTTTAAGGGTTCTGATCCTATGTATTCCTCTTTAAGGGTTCTGATCCTATGTATTCCTCTTTAAGGGTTCTGATCCTATGTATTCCTCTTTAAGGGTTCTGATCCTATGTATTCCTCTTTAAGGGTTCTGATCCTATGTATTCAGCTTTAAGGGTTCTGATCCTATTTATTACACTTTAAGGGTTCTGATCCTATTTTTTACGCTTTAAGGGTTCTGATCCTATGTATTCAACTTTAAGGGGGTATAATTCTATAGAGTTAGGGTTATTATGTATTGTATACCACAAGAGGGAGTCCTCTGTCCTCACCTGAGAAATAAGGTTATAGATACTACCAAACTCTGTGCCATTATGGGTCAAAGGGTATATCAGTTGCCCCCCACGGGAGGCTGCTGAGAGGAGGACGACTCATAGGAATGGCCGGAATGAAGCGAATGGAATGGCATCATAAACACATGGAACCCAGGTGTTTGATGTATTTGATACCATTCCACACTACTCCGCTCCAGCCTTTTCCATGAGCCCTTCCTCCACCAATTAAGATGCCACCAACCTCCTTTAGTTGCACCACATTATACTACTAATATGGCACTATTCATTTAGGTGGGAAGACGCTGTTTGTCCTTCAACAAATCAAATCAAATCAAATGTATTTATATAGCCCTTCTTACATCAGCTGATATCTCAAAGTGCTGTACAGAAACCCAGCCTAAAACCCCCAAACAGCAAGTAATGCAGGTGTAGAAGCATTGTGGCTAGGAAAAACTCCCTAGAAAGGCCAAAACTTAGGAAGAAACCTAGAGAGGAACCAGGCTATGAGGGTTGGCCAGTCCTCTTCTTGCTGTACTGGGTAGAGAGGAACCAGGCTATTAGGGGTGGCCAGTCCTCTTCTGGCTGTACTGGATAGAGAGGAACCAGGCTATGTGGGGTGGCCAGTCCTCTACTGGCTGTACTGGGTAGAGAGGAACCAGGCTATGTGGGGTGGCCAGTCCTCTACTGGCTGTACTGGGTAGAGAGGAACCAGGCTATGTGGGGTGGCCAGTCCTCTACTGGCTGTACTGGGTAGAGAGGAACCAGGCTATGTGGGGTGGCCAGTCCTCTTCTGGCTGTACTGGGTAGAGAGGAACCAGGCTATGTGGGGTGACCAGTCCTCTACTGGCTGTACTGGGTAGAGAGGAACCAGGCTATGTGGGGTGGCCAGTCCTCTTCTGGCTGTACTGGGTAGAGAGGAACCAGGCTATGTGGGGTGGCCAGTCCTCTACTGGCTGTACTGGGTAGAGAGGAACCAGGCTATGTGGGGTGGCCAGTCCTCTACTGGCTGTACTGGGTAGAGAGGAACCAGGCTATGTGGGGTGGCCAGTCCTCTACTGGCTGTACTGGGTAGAGAGGAACCAGGCTATGTGGGGTGGCCAGTCCTCTACTGGCTGTACTGGGTAGAGAGGAACCAGGCTATGTGGGGTGGCCAGTCCTCTACTGGCTGTACTGGGTAGAGAGGAACCAGGCTATGTGGGGTGGCCAGTCCTCTTCTGGCTGTACTGGGTAGAGAGGAACCAGGCTATGTGGGGTGGCCAGTCCTCTACTGGCTGTACTGGGTAGAGAGGAACCAGGCTATGTGGGGTGGCCAGTCCTCTTCTGGCTGTACTGGGTAGAGAGGAACCAGGCTATGTGGGGTGGCCAGTCCTCTACTGGCTGTACTGGGTAGAGAGGAACCAGGCTATGTGGGGTGGCCAGTCCTCTACTGGCTGTACTGGGTAGAGAGGAACCAGGCTATGTGGGGTGGCCAGTCCTCTACTGGCTGTACTGGGTAGAGAGGAACCAGGCTATGTGGGGTGGCCAGTCCTCTACTGGCTGTACTGGGTAGACCAGAGGAACCAGGCTATGTGGGGTGGCCAGTCCTCTACTGGCTGTACCGGGTAGAGAGGAACCAGGCTATGTGGGGTGGCCAGTCCTCTTCTGGCTGTACTGGGTAGAGAGGAACCAGGCTATGTGGGGTGGCCAGTCCTCTTCTGGCTGTACTGGGTAGAGAGGAACCAGGCTATGTGGGGTGGCCAGTCCTCTTCTGGCTGTACTGGGTAGAGAGGAACCAGGCTATGTGGGGTGGCCAGTCCTCTTCTGGCTGTACTGGGTAGAGAGGAACCAGGCTATGTGGGGTGGCCAGTCCTCTTCTGGCTGTACTGGGTAGAGAGGAACCAGGCTATGTGGGGTGGCCAGTCCTCTTCTGGCTGTACTGGGTAGAGAGGAACCAGGCTATGAGGGGTGGCCAGTCCTCTTCTGGCTGTACTGGGTAGAGAGGAACCAGGCTATGTGGGGTGGCCAGTCCTCTTCTGGCTGTAATGGGTAGAGAGGAACCAGATAGCATCGACATGAACATCCACACACAAACAGTAAAACTAATACAACAATAGGAATGTAAACAACAACAAAAATATAATCAACAAAACAATAGCAAATATAATGTGTAGTTATAACAATTATATTACTATATAATTATGAGTATGAATATAATTATTAGACTATTATGCTATATGACATTCAATTGTGAAGAAAAAATATTTGGAGTAACCTAAAATTACTTGTGTTTCCTACTTAGTAATAATTACAATACCAATAACAATACAAAAAAACAATATTTTAAGGTGTGTTTGAATGTCTCAGTTTAATTTAGGTGATCAGCTTTATACGGATGTCTGTGCTGAGTGGCCACATCACTCACTCAGTGGCTGGTAATGTGTGTGTGTGTGTGTGTGTGTGTGTGTGTGTGTGTGTGTGTGTGTGTGTGTGTGTGTGTGTGTGTGTGTGTGTGTGTGTGTGTGTGTGAATGCTATGGACTCAAATGCAACGTCCTGTCTTTTCCACAGCGCCGATACTAGAGTCATGATCTACCGTTTGTTCGAGGACGCGTCCTCTGTTTTGAACCTTTAAACTGAAACGTGAAAACCTCGTATGGTTTTATCACCGTTACCGATCCAACCACCCTGAAATTACAGCAGCCCCCGGCACGGTTGTTAATAAACCCGGTAGGACCTTGCGCAGTGCTAACAGAGAAGGAGCAAACGGTTGCAGCCTCTTCGGGGGAATGTCGGTTGTCCGTCACTCTTGACACCACATCGGCCTTCCTCTCAGATACCAACGAAAATGGGGTAGGAAGACGACATGTCCTCTTCAACGATATCATGACATTACTACAAAAAGCAGTCATTTTTTTGTTGTTGTTGTTGGTACGTTTTCTTAAACGCTCGACAATGATATATTCTCAAAAGCAATAACACGTAACTCAAATTAGCTAGTAAAGCTAGTTACGAACCCGGTCCATAGAAATGGATTGACGTGCAGATGTGTGTGTGTGTGTTGTTGTTGTGTGTGTCTGTTGTCACCGGGACTCACGGTAACGGGCAGCTTGCTAATGCTAACTGGCTAGCTGTAGCACATCACACGGTAACGGCAGCTTGCTAATGCTAACTGGCTAGCTGTAGCACACCACACGGTAACGGGCAGCTTGCTAATGCTAACTGGCTAGCTGTAGCACACCACACGGTAACGGGCAGCTTGCTAATGCTAACTGGCTACTAGCTGTAGCACACCACACGGTAACGGCAGCTTGCTAATGCTAACTGGCTACTAGCTGTAGCACACCACACGGTAACGGCAGCTTGCTAATGCTAACTGGCTACTAGCTGTAGCACACCACACGGTAACGGCAGCTTGCTAATGCTAACTGGCTAGCTGTAGCACACCACACGGTAACGGGCAGCTTGCTAATGCTAACTGGCTAGCTGTAGCACATCACACGGTAACGGCAGCTTGCTAATGCTAACTGGCTAGCTGTAGCACATCACACGGTAACGGCAGCTTGCTAATGCTAACTGGCTAGCTGTAGCACATCACACGGTAACGGCAGCTTGCTAATGCTAACTGGCTAGCTGTAGCACATCACACGGTAACGGCAGCTTGCTAATGCTAACTGGCTAGCTGTAGAACATCACACGCAGTGACTGTTAACATTCAGGTTGACATCAGGCCCACGTCCATAATATATTAATATAACTCTACCCAGACATAGTTAACTATATATAACTATCATATGTTTATGTACGCGTTTTCATGGATTCATGATTTTTAATTAAAACCGGACAACGGTTAGCTAGCTAACGTTACATTCCTAGACAGATGTACGACTTTAGCAAGAAAGAAAACTATTAAGCTAGCTAACGTTAGCTACAAGTAGTCTGCGTGATTATCCAACGAGCATTACACTTTTAAGTCTTTAGCATATGAATTACCTAACGTTAGGTAGATAGTTCATGTATGTATGTCGGGTAAATATATTTATACAGCTAACTTGCCCCAATGTGACTATCAGTTGTGAAAAGTAGTTAGCTAACGTTAGCTAGCCTACTGCGATTGTTTTTAGCTAGCTAACGTTAGCTAACTGCAACTTGACCAGGTCCATGCATGTCTACACTATAGGGTATACCTTTCCCCCTCTCAGCCTGGCTACTCAGCCTGGCTACATATAACTTCAGTTACTATGTAGTCATCTTGGACAAGGTGGACAGTATTTCCATGTAGGACCTACAAGAGGATCTGGTTATGTCTGGTTCTCAAGAAGATGTGTTCACTTCAGTCCTCTAGACTAGAGCAAATCAAATGGTAATTGTCACAACAAGTGTAGACCTTTACCATGAAATGCTTACTTACAAGCCCTTAACCAACAGTGCAGTTCTATAAATAAGAGTTCATAAAATATTCACTAAATAAACTAAAATAAAAATAAATATAAAATCTATCAAAAAGTAACACAATTCATTTACATAACAATAACGAGGCTATGTACAGGTTAGGTTAGTAATGAGGTTAGTAATGAGGCTATATACGGGGGTAACAGTACAGAGTCAATGTGTGGGGTACAGGTTAGTAATGAGGCTATATACAGGGGGTACAGGTTAGTAATGAGGCTATATACGGGGTAACAGTACAGAGTCAATGTCCAGGGTACAGGTTAGTAATGAGGCTATATACGGGGATACCGGTACTGAGTTAATGTCCGGGATACAGGTTAGTAATGAGGCTATATACAGGGGTACCGGTACAGAGTCAATGTCCAGGGTACAGGTTAGTAATGAGGCTATGAGTTAATGTCCGGGATACAGGTTAGTTGAGGTAAAGTGACTATACATAGATAATAAACAGTGAGTAGCAGCAGTGTAAAAACAAAGTGGGTCAATGTAAATAGTCCAGGTGACCATTTGATTAATTGTTCAGCAGTCTTATGGCTTGGGGGTAGAAGCTTTTAAGGAGCCTTTTGGTCCTAGACTTGGCGCTCTGCGTGGTAGCAGAGAGAACAGTCTAACACCTGGGTGACTGGGGTCTTTGACAATTGTTTGGGGCCTTCCTCTGACACCGCCTGGTATAGAGGTCCTGGATGGCAGGAAGCTTGGCCCCAGTGATGTACTGGGCCGTTTGTACTACGAGCAGTTGCCATACCAGGCGATGATGCAATCGATCACGATGGTGCAGCTGTAGAACCTTTTGAGGATCTGAGGACCCATTGCCAAATCTTTTCAGTCTCCTGAGGGGGAAAAAGTGTTGTCGTGCCCTCTTCACGACTGTCTTAGTGTGTTCATGCAAGAAGTGACTGACTGAGGTCTTGAAGATATACCTACTAGATGGTGAACAATGCAAACTCCTCCACAACGTTTTCCCCATCAGACAGGGATCGGAGATTTCAAGTTCTCACCAACACTTTTCTACCAAATCAAATGTATTTATAAAGCCCTTCTTACATCAGCTGATATCTCAAAGTGCTGTACAGAAACCCAGCCTAAAACCCCCAAACAGCAAGTAATGCAGGTGTAGAAGCAAGGTGGCTAGGAAAAACTCTCTAGGAAAAACTCCCTAGAAAGGCCAAAAACCTAGGAAGAAACCTAGAGAGGAACCAGGCTATGAGGGGTGGCCAGTCCTATTCTGGCTGTGCCGGATGGAGATTAGAAACCTAGAGAGGAACCAGGCTATGAGGGGTGGCCAGTCCTCTTCTGGCTGTGCCGGGTGGAGATTATAACAGAACATGGTCAAGATGTTCAAATGTTCATAGATGACCAGCATGGTCACACTTCCTTTCATTCGTTATGGCCTCAGTGATATGCATGCGTCTTACCAACCAGAATAAGACAGTCACAAATGTAATGTCACATGCTTGGTAAACAACAGGTGTAGACTAATGCTTAATTACAAGTCCTTTTCCAACAATGCAAAGTTAAAGATAATGATAAAAATAGTGACACAAGGAATAAATACACAGTGAATAAACCAGCACTGTAAATATCTACTAACTAGTGTTGACTAGCATGGTGATAATACAGGTGTAATGTTAACTAGTGTTGACTAGCATGGTTATAATACAGGTGTAATGTTAACTAGTGTTGACTAGCATGGTTATAATACAGGTGTAATGTTAACTAGTCTGGACTAGCATGGTGATAATACAGGTGTAATGTTAACTAGTCTGGACTAGCATGGTTATAATACAGGTGTAATGTTAACTAGTGTTGACTAGCATGGTTATAATACAGGTGTAATGTTAACTAGTCTGGACTAGCATGGTGATAATACAGGTGTAATGTTAACTAGTCTGGACTAGCATGGTTATAATACAGGTGTAATGTTAACTAGTGTTGACTAGCATGGTGATAATACAGGTGTAATGTTAACTAGTGTTGACTAGCATGGTTATAATACAGGTGTAATGTTAACTAGTGTTGACTAGCATGGTTATAATACAGGTGTAATGTTAACTAGTCTGGACTAGCATGGTGATAATACAGGTGTAATGTTAACTAGTCTGGACTAGCATGGTTATAATACAGGTGTAATGTTAACTAGTGTTGACTAGCATGGTGATAATACAGGTGTAATGTTAACTAGTGTTGACTAGCATGGTGATAATACAGGTGTAATGTTAACTAGTCTGGATTAGCATGGTGATAATACAGGTGTAATGTTAACTAGTCTGGACTAGCATGGTGATAATACAGGTGTAATGTTAACTAGTGTTGACTAGCATGGTTATAATACAGGTGTAATGTTAACTACTAACTAGTGTTGACTAGCATGGTTATAATACAGGTGTAATGTTAACTAGTGTTGTTATCTACTAACTAGTGTTGACTAGCATGGTTATAATACAGGTGTAATGTTAACTAGTGTTGACTAGCATGGTTATAATACAGGTGTAATGTTAACTAGTGTTGTTATCTACTAACTAGTGTTGACTAGCATGGTGATAATACAGGTGTAATGTTAACTAGTGTTGACTAGCATGGTTATAATACAGGTGTAATGTTAACTAGTGTTGTTATCTACTAACTAGTGTTGACTAGCATGGTGATAATACAGGTGTAATGTTAACTAGTGTTGACTAGCATGGTGATAATACAGGTGTAATGTTAACTAGTGTTGACTAGCATGGTGATAATACAGGTGTAATGTTGTAGTAACATCGGTATTATGTAATAATAACAAAATAGTGCACAGCACTATAGTAAATGTGGTGTGATTTGGGACACACACCCTATGTGGCTAGTCAAGTGCATCGGTGTCTCCCTCCCCAGGCCCTGTGGCCCTGTGGCCCTGTGGCACTGTGGCCCTGTGGCACTGTGGCCCTGTGGTACTGTAACACAGTCTTTTCCGTCAGTCAGTTTGCGCCGTGCGATATCCTAGACCTAGAGACCTATATTTAGCCGGACAAAGTCTGTAACCTGATCTGAATTGTCTTTGAGGGCTATAGAGCAAGCTAGCAGACCCAGCACACTTTTGTCATATTAAAAATAGCCTAGCTAAGCCCGGGCTAAGTGTCGTACTGAGTCGTCCTCTTGAGGATCCCTATCCAATCAATAGAATTCAATGAAATGTATTTTATAGACCTTTATTTTTTTTTAATGCTAGCTGTCACCAAGTGTTTTACAGATACCTGGCCTGAACCCCAAAAGAGCAAGCAATGCAGAGGCACAGTGGATAGGAAACAATCATTAGGCATGAAACACTCAGATAATCTGACTGCCGATAGACTGGCGATAGACTGGCGATAGACTGGCAACAATAGACTGGCGATAGACTGGCAACAATAGACTGGCGATAGACTGGCAACAATAGACTGGCGATAGACCGGCAACAATAGACTGGCAACAATAGACTGGCGATAGACTGCCGATAGACTGGCGATAGACTGCCGATAGACTGGCGATAGACTGGCGATAGACTGGCGATAGATACTTATCACAGTAGGAGGATGTTCCTTCTCTTGCTAGAACAAAAGACGTGCCCGCTGCGTACCGACGAGCCGTTTCTACTGGCTCCTCAGTGGCCGACAACTTGACTTAGAGCCAATCGGAGAGCACGAACCTCCACGTGGGGGAGCCGACAGGAATGACAACAAAAAGGAAAAAAATATTTTGTTCTAGCTATAACTAGCTAGCTAAAAAAATTAGCTAAGGGCTGGCACTGGCAGTATGGGATTATGGAGAGTAAATTTAATTTAAAATAAATTGTATTCTTGCTAGCCTGGCCATCTGGCAAGTAGCAACATGGGCATTCTACAACAATAGCAACATTAGCGCAGCTAGCTAGTTAGCAAACATTGAATACCTCTACAAAGCAAAATACACAGGGACTAGCGTTGCCAAACCAGTTTTCAGAACGAAACACTACTGCCACCTTCTGGTTTGGAGTATTTTAACAAGGCTGACGGCTTCACAATATGTGCAGTGTCAACAGAAAAGAGAGAGACTGTTTACTGTGTGGAACCCATTAGGTGGAACCTACAGAGCAACCAGGGCTGAGCAACCAGGGCTGAAAGACTAGTTCACTGTAAAGGGAATAGGATTAATATATATATATTTATATATATATATATACTGTACTCTATACCATCTACTGCATCTTGCCATCCTGATGTAATGTATCACTAGCCACCTTAAACAATGCTGCTTTATAAATGTTTTCATACCCTACATTACTCATCTCAAATGTATATACTGTACTCTATACCATCTACTGCATCTTGCCTATGCCGTTCGGCCATCGCTCATCCATATATTTATATGTACATATTCTTATTCATTCCTTTACACTTGTGTGTGTAAAAGGTAGTTGTTGTGAAATTGTTAGATTACTTGTTAGATATTACTGCACAGTCGGAACTAGAAGCACAAGCATTTCGCTACACTCGCATTAACACCTGCTAACCATGTGACCAATAACATTTGATTTGATTTGGATCCTACAGAGAATGAGAAGATGTTGAATAAACAGATGAACAGGAGGTCTTGTACTGTTGAGTAGCTAGTAGCATGCCGACACTGTCTCCCTCCCTCCAAGCACGGGCAGATTTGTTGATGTGTCCCAATAATATATATTTTTTCTCTCCAAGTGTGTACTTGTTCACTTCTCTTGACTGACTGACTGGTATAACAATAGGGTGGAAACCCCCAATGTTTTTAGGTTTGTGGGAAGACCAATCCAATGCTTTTAGGTTAGTGGGAAGACCAATCCAATGCTTTTAGGTTAGTGGGAAGACCAATCCAATGCTTTTAGGTTAGTGGGAAGACCAATCCAATGCTTTTAGGTTTGTGGGAAGACCAATCCAATGCTTTTAGGTTTGTGGGAAGACCAATCCAATGCTTTTAGGTTTGTGGGAAGACCAATCCAATGCTTTTAGGTTTGTGGGAAGACCAATCCAATGCTTTTAGGTTTGTGGGAAGACCAATCCAATGTTTTTAGGTTAGTGGGAAGACCAATCCAATGCTTTTAGGTTTGTGGGAAGACCAATCCAATGCTTTTAGGTTTATGGGAATTAGTGAACAAGTTTACACTTCAGGAGATAGGAGAGATTATTGGGACGCACACTTGGTATTTTGTTGCTGACAAAGTGTTGCTTATCTGGCTAGGTGATCTGAGACTGGCGTTGGGGGATGACTTACACGCAGCACAGTCAAGGTGAAGCTATGAAAGACTAATGTGATATTGAGAGGCAGAGCAGTGGGAGAGGAGACGCCACAGTACATGGACGTGACAGCAGACTTGGATCTATAGGCCAGGCCTAGGCAAGGCCTTCATCTGGACTTAACTGGGTTGTTATGAACTCAGAAGGACTTGCTGTATGTAAACACATATTAGCCTATCAGGGTAGGTCTCTCTGTTTTACTATAGGAGCACCAATCAGGGTAGACCTCTCTGTTTTACTTTAGGAGCACCTATCAGGGTAGACCTCTCTGTTTTACTTTAGGAGCACCAATCAGGGTAGGCCTCTCTGTTTTACTTTAGGAGAGCACCTATCAGGGTAGGTCTCTCTGTTTTACTATAGGAGAGCACCTATCAGGGTAGGTCTCTCTGTTTTACTTTAGGAGCACCTATCAGGGTAGGTCTCTCTGTTTTACTTTAGGAGAGCACCAATCAGGGTAGGTCTCTCTGTTTTACTTTAGGAGAGCACCTATCAGGGTAGACCTCTCTGTTTTACTTTAGGAGCACCTATCAGGGTAGACCTCTCTGTTTTACTTTAGGAGCACCAATCAGGGTAGACCTCTCTGTTTTACTTTAGGAGCACCAATCAGGGTAGGCCTCTCTGTTTTACTTTAGGAGCACCAATCAGGGTAGGCCTCTCTGTTTTACTTTAGGAGCACCTATCAGGGTAGACCTCTCTGTTTTACTTTAGGAGAGCACCAATCAGGGTAGGTCTCTCTGTTTTACTTTAGGAGAGCACCTATCAGGGTAGACCTCTCTGTTTTACTTTAGGAGCACCTATCAGGGTAGGCCTCTCTGTTTTACTTTAGGAGCACCAATCAGGGTAGGCCTCTCTGTTTTACTTTAGGAGCACCAATCAGGGTAGGCCTCTCTGTTTTACTTTAGGAGCACCAATCAGGGTAGGCCTCTCTGTTTTACTTTAGGAGCACCAATCAGGGTAGGCCTCTCTGTTTTACTTTAGGAGCACCAATCAGGGTAGGCCTCTCTGTTTTACTTTAGGAGCACCAATCAGGGTAGGCCTCTCTGTTTTACTTTAGGAGCACCAATCAGGGTAGGCCTCTCTGTTTTACTTTAGGAGCACCTATCAGGGTAGGCCTCTCTGTTTTACTTTAGGAGCACCTATCAGGGTAGACCTCTCTGTTTTACTTTAGGAGCACCTATCAGGGTAGACCTCTCTGTTTTACTTTAGGAGCACCTATCAGGGTAGACCTCTCTGTTTTACTTTAGGAGCACCAATCAGGGTAGACCTCTCTGTTTTACTTTAGGAGCACCAATCAGGGTAGACCTCTCTGTTTTACTTTAGGAGCACCTATCAGGGTAGACCTCTCTGTTTTACTTTAGGAGCACCAATCAGGGTAGGCCTCTCTGTTTTACTTTAGGAGCACCTATCAGGGTAGGTCTCTCTGTTTTACTTTAGGAGTTAACTTGGCCGTTTGAGGTCAAGACAAAACCACATGGTTTATATATGTGGCTCCATTCAATAATTAGAAAACACAACTAATCCTGTCAAGGTGTTTATAACATCCACGAATCGGTTCACTTCCCAGAGAAACCTAGATCAGCCTGCCCTTCACATCATTCCTCACCATGGTTCTGGGTTGCAACATTTCCCAGGTTTCTCTCTCTTCTCCCTCTCCTCCCTTCCCCCTCTTCTTCCTCCCTTCCCCCTCTTCTTCCTCTCTTCCCCCTCTCCTTCCTCTCTTCCCCCTCTCCTTCCTCTCTTCCCCCTCTTCTCTCTCTTCCCCCTCTTCTCCCTCTCCTCTCTTCTCCCTCTCCTTCCTCTCTTCCCCCTCTCCTTCCTCTCTTCCCCCTCTTCTTCCTCTCCCCTCTTCTTCCTCTCTTCCCCCTCTTCTCCCTCTCCTCTCCTCTCCCTCTCCTCCTCTCTTCTCCCTCTCCTCCTCTCTTCTCCCTCTCCTCTCCCTCTTCTCCCTCTCGTTCCTCTCTTCCCCCTCTTCCCCCTCTCCTTCCTCTCTTCCCCCTCTCCTTCCTCTCTTCCCCCTCTTCTCCCTCTTCTTCCTCTCTTCCCCCTCTTCTCCCTCTCCTCTGTTCCCCCTCTTCTCCCTCTCCTCTCTTCCCCCTCTTCTCCCTCTCCTCTCTTCCCCCTCTTCTTCCTCTCCTCTCCCTCTCCTTCCTCTCTTCCCCCTCTCCTTCCTCTCTTCCCCCCTCTTCTCCCTCTCCTCTCTTCCCCCTCTTCTTCCTCTCCTCCTCTCTTCTCCCTCTTCTCCTCTCTTCCCCCTCTCCTTCCTCTCTTCCCCCTCTTCTCCCTCTTCTTCCTCTCTTCCCCCTCTTCTCCCTCTCCTCTCTTCCCCCTCTTCTTCCTCTCCTCCTCTCTTCTCCCTCCTCTCCCTCTTCTCCTCTCCTCTCCCTCTTCTCCTCTCTTCTCCCTCTCCTCCTCTCTTCTCCCTCTCCTCCTCTCTTCTCCCTCTCTTCTCCTCTCCCTCTTCTCCTCTCCTCTCCCTCTTCTCCTCTCTTCTCCCTCTCCTCCTCTCTTCTCCCTCTCTTCTCCTCTCCCTCTTCTCCTCTCTTCTCCCTCTCCTCCTGTCTTCTCCCTCTTCTCCTCTCTTCTCCCTCTCTTCTCCTCTCTTCTCCCTCTCTCCTCCTCTCTTCTCCCTCTCCTCCTCTCTTCTCCCTCTCCTCCTCTCTTCTCCCTCTCTTCTCCTCTCTTCTCCCTCTCCTCCTCTCTTCTCCCTCTCTTCTCCTCTCTTCTCCCCCTCCTCTCTTCTCCCTCTCCTCCTCTCTTCTCCCCTCCTCTCTTCTCCCTCTCCTCCTCTCTTCTCCCTCTCTTCTCCTCTCTTCTCCCTCTCCTCCTCTCTTCTCCCTCTCTTCTCCTCTCTTCTCCCTCTCTTCTCCTCTCTTCTCCCCCTCCTCTCTTCTCCCTCTCCTCCTCTCTTCTCCCTCTCCTTCTCTCTTCTCCCTCTTCTCCTCTCTTCTCCCTCTCTTCTCCTCTCTTCTCCCTCTCTTCTCCTCTCTTCTCCCCCTCCTCTCTTCTCCTCTCTTCTCCCTCTCCTCCTCTCTTCTCCCTCTCCTCCTCTCTTCTCCCTCTCTTCTCCTCTCTTCTCCCTCTCCTCCTCTCTTCTCCCTCTCTTCTCCTCTCTTCTCCCCCTCCTCTCTTCTCCCTCTCCTCCTCTCTTCTCCCCCTCCTCTCTTCTCCCTCTCCTCCTCTCTTCTCCCTCTCTTCTCCTCTCTTCTCCCTCTCCTCCTCTCTTCTCCCTCTCTTCTCCTCTCTTCTCCCTCTCTTCTCCTCTCTTCTCCCCCTCCTCTCTTCTCCCTCTCCTCCTCTCTTCTCCCTCTCCTTCTCTCTTCTCCCTCTTCTCCTCTCTTCTCCCTCTCTTCTCCTCTCTTCTCCCTCTCTTCTCCTCTCTTCTCCCCCTCCTCTCTTCTCCTCTCTTCTCCCTCTCCTCCTCTCTTCTCCCTCTCTTCTCCTCTCTTCTCCCCCTCCTCTCTTCTCCTCTCTTCTCCCTCTCCTCCTCTCCTCTCCCTCTCTTCTCCTCTCTTCTCCCCCTCCTCTCTTCTCCCTCTCCTCACTCCTCATATTTGGCGTTTGCTAATATGAATGCTGTTTAGTTCTTACTCACAGAATGGCCTCTATCCATTTAGCCGCTCTCTCTCTTTCACATTCCCTCTCTCTTTTCCCCACTTCTTCTGTTTAGAACTGTCTCCCTACTGTCTGTACTGTGGCTGCTGTTTGTTATTTTTCCTTCTTGCTCTAGTCTAGTTGGCTCTGTTCCCAGACTGTGTTGGAAGAAATACAACCCAAGATCCTCCCAGCGAACTGAACCCAGAGAGTCTCTTCTCTTCCTGGTCCCGAGTGGAGGGAAAACCTGGAACAGAGGTGGAGACAGAGACATCCTAAACCGACTCATGAAGTCTCTTTCCCTCTCTCTCTCTCTCTCTCTATCTCTCTGTCCCTCTCTCTCTGTCCCTCTCTCTCTTTCTCTCTCTCCTTTCCTCTCTGTTCCCCCTCTCTTTCCCTCTCTCTCTCTCTCTCTCTCTCTCCCTCTGTCCCTTTCCCTCTCTGTCCCTCTCTCATTGTCCCTCTCTCTCTCCCTCTCTCTCTCTCTTTCCCTCTGTCCCTCTCTCTCTCTTTGTCCCTCTCTCTCTCCCCCTCTCTCTCTGTCCCCCCTCTTTCCCTCTCTGTCCCCCTCTCCCTCTCTCTCCTACCTCATTCTCTCTCTCTCTCTCTCTCTCTCTCTCTCTCTCTCTGGCCCTCTCTCTCTCGTATTATGTTAGTCAGTGCCATAAACCCATGAAGTAGCCTACTGTACCCCCCCCCACACACACGCGCCCACATAGAATAGCCAGCCAAATAGAGAAAGTAGCCAGCCATGATCCCCTGGGCCGGGGTTAAGAATATTTAGCCAAACCAGCTCTATTTTGGTGTCTTCTGCTACATTCTAATGCCTTGATATCATCCGGAATACACTGCTATTGAGAAACGATGGGGGACAGAAAACCGAAGGATGCTGAGATACAGCTGTTGCTACTGGATCTAGAGCAGTGGCTAAATACGAAGACGCGTTTGAGAAGAGAAAGCAAGCGTGTAGAGGAATGTAGTCTAGCCTGGTTGGAATGTAGTCTAGCCTGGTTGGAATGTAATCTAGCCTGGTTGGAATGTAATCTAGCCTGGTTGGAATGTAGTCTAGCCTGGTTGGAATGTAGTCTAGCCTGGTTGGAATGTAATCTAGCCTGGTTGGAATGTAGTCTAGCCTGGTTGGAATGTAGTCTAGCCTGGTTGGAATGTAATCTAGCCTGGTTGGAATGTAGTCTAGCCTGGTTGGAATGTAGTCTAGCCTGGTTGGAATGTAGTCTAGCCTGGTTGGAATGTAGTCTAGCCTGGTTGGAATGTAGTCTAGCCTGGTTGGAATGTAATCTAGCCTGGTTGGAATGTAGTCTAGCCTGGTTGGAATGTAATCTAGCCTGGTTGGAATGTAGTCTAGCCTGGTTGGAATGTAATCTAGCCTGGTTGGAATGTAGTCTAGCCTGGTTGGAATGTAATCTAGCCTGGTTGGAATGTAGTCTAGCCTGGTTGGAATGTAATCTAGCCTGGTTGGAATGTAGTCTAGCCTGGTTGGAATGTAGTCTAGCCTGGTTGGAATGTAATCTAGCCTGGTTGGAATGTAATCTAGCCTGGTTGGAATGTAGTCTAGCCTGGTTGGAATGTAGTCTAGCCTGGTTGGAATGTAATCTAGCCTGGTTGGAATGTAATCTAGCCTGGTTGGAATGTAGTCTAGCCTGGTTGGAATGTAGTCTAGCCTGGTTGGAATGTAATCTAGCCTGGTTGGAATGTAGTCTAGCCTGGTTGGAATGTAGTCTAGCCTGGTTGGAATGTAATCTAGCCTGGTTGGAATGTAGTCTAGCCTGGTTGGAATGTAGTCTAGCCTGGTTGGAATGTAGTCTAGCCTGGTTGGAATGTAGTCTAGCCTGGTTGGAATGTAGTCTAGCCTGGTTGGAATGTAGTCTAGCCTGGTTGGAATGTAATCTAGCCTGGTTGGAATGTAGTCTAGCCTGGTTGGAATGTAGTCTAGCCTGGTTGGAATGTAATCTAGCCTGGTTGGAATGTAATCTAGCCTGGTTGGAATGTAGTCTAGCCTGGTTGGAATGTAGTCTAGCCTGGTTGGAATGTAATCTAGCCTGGTTGGAATGTAGTCTAGCCTGGTTGGAATGTAGTCTAGCCTGGTTGGAATGTAGTCTAGCCTGGTTGGAATGTAGTCTAGCCTGGTTGGAATGTAGTCTAGCCTGGTTGGAATGTAGTCTAGCCTGGTTGGAATGTAGTCTAGCCTGGTTGGAATGTAGTCTAGCCTGGTTGGAATGTAGTCTAGCCTGGTTGGAATGTAAGTCTAGCCTGGTTGGAATGTAGTCTAGCCTGGTTGGAATGTAATCTAGCCTGGTTGGAATGTAGTCTAGTAGCCTGGTTGGAATGTAGTCTAGTAGCCTGGTTGGAATGTAGTCTAGTAGCCTGGTTGGAATGTAGTCTAGTAGCCTGGTTGGAATGTAATCTAGTAGCCTGGTTGGAATGTAATCTAGTAGCCTGGTTGGAATGTA
Source organism: Salmo salar (assembly GCF_905237065.1). NCBI lineage: Eukaryota > Metazoa > Chordata > Actinopteri > Salmoniformes > Salmonidae > Salmo > Salmo salar. The sequence goes on from NW_025547631.1 coordinate 50,898, forward strand.
ATCTAGCCTGGTTGGAATGTAGTCTAGTAGCCTGGTTGGAATGTAGTCTAGTAGCCTGGTTGGAATGTAATCTAGTAGCCTGGTTGGAATGTAGTCTAGTAGCCTGGTTGGAATGTAGTCTAGTAGCCTGGTTGGAATGTAGTCTAGTAGCCTGGTTGGAATGTAATCTAGTAGCCTGGTTGGAATGTAATCTAGTAGCCTGGTTGGAATGTAGTCTAGTAGCCTGGTTGGAATGTAATCTAGTAGCCTGGTTGGAATGTAATCTAGTAGCCTGGTTGGAATGTAGTCTAGTAGCCTGGTTGGAATGTAGTCTAGTAGCCTGGTTGGAATGTAATCTAGCCTGGTTGGAATGTAATCTAGCCTGGTTGGAATGTAATCTAGCCTGGTTGGAATGTAATCTAGCCTGGTTGGAATGTAGTCTAGCCTGGTTGGAATGTAGTCTAGCCTGGTTGGAATGTAGTCTAGCCTGGTTGGAATGTAGTCTAGCCTGGTTGGAATGTAATCTAGCCTGGTTGGAATGTAATCTAGCCTGGTTGGAATGTAGTCTAGCCTGGTTGGAATGTAATCTAGCCTGGTTGGAATGTAGTCTAGTAGCCTGGTTGGAATGTAGTCTACACACAATAATCATTCACAAGGGTGTTACATAGTGACCATAACAAATACAACTGTTTATTGTGGATTCTCATCACCATTAATTTAAGCAAAATGTGACTCTGTTGATGGCGTCTCCGCGTGTTTTCGGGCTTGACGAAGTCACTCACTTTAACGGCACTGTCTAGCAAGTCCCGATGGACTTATAAAAAAATACATACAAGATATTTAGTTAATTTCTCCGGATGTGATACCAAGGACATACATATAAGTACGTAGTGTGATTTATGAACTGCAAAATAGTATACCTGAGATTGACTTTATTTAGTCAATTAAACACTGTTTCTAAACTAGTCCAGCTTGCTGTTCATCAATCAACGTACAGTAAGCCATTGCGGCAGCGCTTTGCGGCAGCGCTTTGCGGCAGCATATGAAACACGGGAAGTAAAGTCGATGAATGTGCCAGAAAGCAACAGACCCAGTATTTTTCTACTCACAGTTTCTAACATTATTTGTGGGTCTCCCAAGTGGCGCAGCGGTCTAAGGCACTGCGTCTCAATGCTATAGGCGTCACTACAGACACCCTGGCTCGATTCCAGGCTGTATCGCAACCGGGCTGTGATTGGGAGTCCCGTAGGGCGGCGCTCATTTGGCCCAGCGTCGTCCGGGTTTGGCCGGTGTAGGCCGTCATTGTAAATAATATTTTTTTTCTTAACTGACTTGCCTAATTAAATAAAGGTTAAATAAAAACACATTATGGGACGTGGACATTAACTCACAGGGACGATGAAGGAGCATCATGTGTAATGAAATATAACTGATACCACAGCGTTCACAACACACCCAGCAGACTGTCAAAGCAGCAGTGTTTCCCTGTCCTGTTGATAGATGGCTGTCCTCGCTGGCTCTGAGACTGACAGGCTCCTGTCCTGTTGATAGATGGCTGTCCTCGCTGGCTCTGAGACTGACAGGCTCCTGTCCTCGCTGGCTCTGAGACTGACAGGCCCCTGTCCTGTTGATAGATGGCTGTCCTCGCTGGCTCTGAGACTGACAGGCCCCTGTCCTGTTGATAGATGGCTGTCCTCGCTGGCTCTGAGACTGACAGGCTCCTGTCCTGTTGATAGATGGCTGTCCTCGCTGGCTCTGAGACTGACAGGCTCCTGTCCTCGCTGGCTCTGAGACTGACAGGCTCCTGTCCTCGCTGGCTCTGAGACTGACAGGCTCCTGTCCTCGCTGGCTCTGAGACTGACAGGCCCCTGTCCTGTTGATAGATGGCTGTCCTCGCTGGCTCTGAGACTGACAGGCTCCTGTCCTGTTGATAGATGGCTGTCCTCGCTGGCTCTGAGACTGACAGGCTCCTGTCCTCGCTGGCTCTGAGACTGACAGGCTCCTGTCCTCGCTGGCTCTGAGACTGACAGGGCTCCTGTCCTCGCTGGCTCTGAGACTGACAGGCTCCTGTCCTCGCTGGTTCTGAGACTGACAGGCTCCTGTCCTCGCTGGCTCTGAGACTGACAGGCTCCCTGTCCTCGCTGGCTCTGAGACTGACAGGCTCCTGTCCTCGCTGGCTCTGAGACTGACAGGGCTCCTGTCCTCGCTGGCTCTGAGACTGACAGGCTCCTGTCCTCGCTGGTTCTGAGACTGACAGGCTCCTGTCCTCGCTGGCTCTGAGACTGACAGGCTCCTGTCCTCGCTGGCTCTGAGACTGACAGGCTCCTGTCCTCGCTGGCTCTGAGACTGACAGGCTCCTGTCCTCGCTGGCTCTGAGACTGACAGGCTCCTGTCTTCGCTGGCTCTGAGACTGACAGGCTCCTGTCCTGTTGATAGATGGCTGTCCTCGCTGGCTCTGAGACTGACAGGCTCCTGTCCTCGCTGGCTCTGAGACTGACAGGCTCCCTGTCCTCGCTGGCTCTGAGACTGACAGGCTCCTGTCCTCGCTGGCTCTGAGACTGACAGGCTCCTGTCCTCGCTGGCTCTGAGACTGACAGGCTCCTGTCCTCGCTGGCTCTGAGACTGACAGGCTCCTGTCCTCGCTGGCTCTGAGACTGACAGGCCCCTGTCCTGTTGATAGATGGCTGTCCTCGCTGGCTCTGAGACTGACTGGCCCCTGTCCTGTTGATAGATGGCTGTCCTCGCTGGCTCTGAGACTGACAGGCTCCTGTCCTGTTGATAGATGGCTGTCCTCGCTGGCTCTGAGACTGACAGGCTCCTGTCCTCGCTGGCTCTGAGACTGACTGGCCCCTGTCCTGTTGATAGATGGCTGTCCTCGCTGGCTCTGAGACTGACAGGCTCCTGTCCTCGCTGGCTCTGAGACTGACAGTCTCCTGTCCTCGCTGGCTCTGAGACTGACAGGCCCCTGTCCTCGCTGGCTCTGAGACTGACAGGGCTCCTGTCCTCGCTGGCTCTGAGACTGACAGGCTCCTGTCCTCGCTGGCTCTGAGACTGACTGGCCCCTGTCCTCGCTGGCTCTGAGACTGACAGGCTCCTGTCCTCGCTGGCTCTGAGACTGACAGGGCTCCTGTCCTCGCTGGCTCTGAGACTGACAGGGCTCCTGTCCTCGCTGGCTCTGAGACTGACAGGCTCCTGTCCTCGCTGGCTCTGAGACTGACAGGCTCCTGTCCTCGCTGGCTCTGAGACTGACAGGGCTCCTGTCCTCGCTGGCTCTGAGACTGACAGGCTCCTGTCCTCGCTGGCTCTGAGACTGACAGGCTCCTGTCCTCGCTGGCTCTGAGACTGACAGGCTCCTGTCCTCGCTGGCTCTGAGACTGACAGGCTCCTGTCCTCGCCTCCTCTGAGACTGACAGGCTCCTGTCCTCGCTGGCTCTGAGACTGACAGGCTCCTGTCCTGTTGATAGATGGCTGTCCTCGCTGGCTCTGAGACTGACAGGCTCCTGTCATCGCTGGCTCTGAGACTGACAGGCTTCTGTCCGAGCTGGCTCTGAGACTGACAGGCTCCTGTCCTCGCTGGCTCTGAGACTGACAGGCTCCTGTCCTCGCTGGCTCTGAGACTGACTGGCCCCTGTCCTGTTGATAGATGGCTGTCCTCGCTGGCTCTGAGACTGACAGGCTCCTGTCCTCGCTGGCTCTGAGACTGACAGGCCCCTGTCCTCGCTGGCTCTGAGACTGACAGGCCCCTGTCCTCGCTGGCTCTGAGACTGACAGGCCCCTGTCCTCGCTGGCTCTGAGACTGACAGGCCCCTGTCCTGTTGATAGATGGCTGTCCTCGCTGGCTCTGAGACTGACAGGCTCCTGTCCTCGCTGGCTCTGAGACTGACAGGCCCCTGTCCTGTTGATAGATGGCTGTCCTCGCTGGCTCTGAGACTGACAGGCTCCTGTCCTCGCTGGCTCTGAGACTGACAGGCCCCTGTCCTGTTGATAGATGGCTGTCCTCGCTGGCTCTGAGACTGACAGGCTCCTGTCCTGTTGATAGATGGCTGTCCTCGCTGGCTCTGAGACTGACAGGCTCCTGTCCTCGCTGGCTCTGAGACTGACAGGCTCCTGTCCTCGCTGGCTCTGAGACTGACAGGCCCCTGTCCTGTTGATAGATGGCTGTCCTCGCTGGCTCTGAGACTGACAGGCTCCTGTCCTCGCTGGCTCTGAGACTGACAGGCTCCTGTCCTCGCTGGCTCTGAGACTGACAGGCTCCTGTCCTGTTGATAGATGGCTGTCCTCTCTGGCTCTGAGACTGACAGGCCCCTGTCCTCGCTGGCTCTGAGACTGGCAGGCCCCTGTCCTGTTGATAGATGGCTGTCCTCGCTGGCTCTGAGACTGACAGGCTCCTGTCCTCGCTGGCTCTGAGACTGACAGGCCCCTGTCCTGTTGATAGATGGCTGTCCTCGCTGGCTCTGAGACTGACAGGCTCCTGTCCTCGCTGGCTCTGAGACTGACAGGCTCCTGTCCTCGCTGGCTCTGAGACTGACAGGCTCCTGTCCTCGCTGGCTCTGAGACTGACAGGCTCCTGTCCTCGCTGGCTCTGAGACTGACAGGCTCCTGTCCTGTTGATAGATGGCTGTCCTCGCTGGCTCTGAGACTGACAGGCCCCTGTCCTGTTGATAGATGGCTGGAAGATGCATATCGTTCATTCTAGCGTGAGAGGGTTCGGTGGGCTTTTTTCTGTCTTCCAAATTGTAAAAAGTAGCCTAGTTCATTCAAGCTGAAATGAGTGTGTAACTGCTATAGCCGTGCTAGTGGAAAACACTGACTGACTGGGACACTGGCTGACTGGGACACTGGCTGACTGGGACACTGGCTGACTGGGACACTGACTGGGATGCTGGCTGACTGGGACACTGGCTGACTGGGACACTGGCTGACTGGGACACTGACTGGGATGCTGGCTGACTGGGATGCTGGCTGACTGGGACACTGGCTGACTGGGACACTGGCTGACTGGGACGCTGACTGACTGAGACACTGGCTGACTGGGACACTGGCTGACTGGGACGCTGGCTGACTGGTACACTGCCTGACTGGGACACTGCCTGACTGGGACACTGGCTGACTGACTGGGACACTGGCTGACTGACTGGGACACTGGCTGACTGGGACACTGGCTGGCTGACTGGGACACTGGCTGGCTGACTGGGACACTGACTGACTGACTGGGACACTGGCTGACTGACTGGGACACTGGCTGACTGACTGGGACACTGGCTGGCTGACTGGGACACTGGCTGACTGGGACACTGGCTGACTGGGACACTGGCTGGCTGACTGGGACACTGACTGACTGGGACACTGGCTGACTGGGACACTGGCTGACTGGGACACTGGCTGACTGACTGGGACGCTGGCTGGCTGACTGGGACACTGGCTGGCGGACTGGGACACTGGCTGACTGACTGGGACACTGACTGACTATTTATTTATTTAACCAGGTTGGCCAGTTGAGAACAAGTCCTTTATTTAACCAGGTAGGCTTTTTGAGAACAAGTTCTTTATTTAACCAGGTTGGCCAGTTGAGAACAAGTCCTTTATTTAACCAGGTTGGCCAGTTGAGAACAAGTCCTTTATTTAACCAGGTAGGCTAGTTGAGAACAAGTTCTCATTTATAACTGCAACCTGGCCAAGATAAAGCAAAGCAATTTGACACATACAACAACACAGAGTTACACATGGAGTAAAACAATCATACTGTCAATAATACAGTAGAAAAGTCTATGTGTGTGCAAATGAGGTGAGATAACGGAGGTAAGGCAATAAATAGGCCGTAGTGGGGAATGAATTACAATGTAGCAATTAAACACTGGAGTGGTAGAGACTGGAGGGATCAGAGACTGGAGTGATCAGAGACTGGAGTGATCAGAGACTGGAGGGATCAGAGACTGGAGTGATCAGAGACTGGAGTGATCAGAGACTGGAGTGATCAGAGACTGGAGTGATCAGAGACTGGAGTGATCAGAGACTGGAGTGATCAGAGACTGGAGGGATCAGAGACTGGAGTGATCAGAGACTGGAGTGGTAGAGACTGGAGTGATCAGAGACTGGAGTGGCAGAGACTGGAGTGATCAGAGACTGGAGTGATCAGAGACTGGAGTGATCAGAGACTGGAGTGATCAGAGACTGGAGTGGCAGAGACTGGAGTGATCAGAGACTGGAGTGATCAGAGACTGGAGTGATCAGAGACTGGAGTGGCAGAGACTGGAGTGATCAGAGACTGGAGGGATCAGAGACTGGAGGGATCAGAGACTGGAGTGGTAGAGACTGGAGGGATCAGAGACTGGAGTGATCAGAGACTGGAGTGATCAGAGACTGGAGTGATCAGAGACTGGAGTGATCAGAGACTGGAGTGATCAGAGACTGGAGTGATCAGAGACTAGAGTGATCAGAGACTGGAGGGATCAGAGACTGGAGTGATCAGAGACTGGAGTGATCAGAGACTGGAGTGGCAGAGACTGGAGTGATCAGAGACTGGAGTGATCAGAGACTGGAGTGATCAGAGACTGGAGTGATCAGAGACTGGAGTGATCGAGACTGGAGTGATCAGAGACTGGAGTGGCAGAGACTGGAGTGATCAGAGACTGGAGTGATCAGAGACTGGAGTGATCAGAGACTGGAGTGATCAGAGACTGGAGTGGCAGAGACTGGAGTGATCAGAGACTGGAGTGATCAGAGACTGGAGTGATCAGAGACTGGAGTGATCAGAGACTGGAGTGGCAGAGACTGGAGTGATCAGAGACTGGAGGGATCAGAGACTGGAGGGATCAGAGACTGGAGGGATCAGAGACTGGAGTGGTAGAGACTGGAGGGATCAGAGACTGGAGTGATCAGAGACTGGAGTGGTAGAGACTGGAGTGATCAGAGACTGGAGTGATCAGAGACTGGAGTGATCAGAGACTGGAGTGATCAGAGACTGGAGTGATCAGAGACTGGAGGGATCAGAGACTGGAGTGGCAGAGACTGGAGTGGTAGAGACTGGAGTGATCAGAGACTGGAGTGATCAGAGACTGGAGTGATCAGAGACTGGAGTGATCAGAGACTGGAGTGATCAGAGACGAGTCGCAGAGACTGGAGTGGTAGAGACTGGAGTGATCAGAGACTGGAGTGATCAGAGACTGGAGTGGTAGAGACTGGAGTGGTAGAGACTGGAGTGGTAGAGACTGGAGTGGTAGAGACTGGAGTGATCAGAGACTGGAGTGGTAGAGACTGGAGTGGTAGAGACTGGAGTGGTAGAGACTGGAGTGGCAGAGACTGGAGTGGCAGAGACTGGAGTGATCAGAGACTGGAGTGATCAGAGACTGGAGTGGTAGAGACTGGAGTGGTAGAGACTGGAGTGGTAGAGACTGGAGTGGCAGAGACTGGAGTGGCAGAGACTGGAGTGATCAGAGACTGGAGTGATCAGAGACTGGAGTGATCAGAGACTGGAGTGATCAGAGACTGGAGTGATCAGAGACGAGTCGCAGAGACTGGAGTGATCAGAGACTGGAGTGGTAGAGACTGGAGTGATCAGAGACTGGAGTGATCAGAGACTGGAGTGATCAGAGACGAGTCGCAGAGACTGGAGTGATCAGAGACTGGAGTGATCAGAGACTGGAGTGATCAGAGACTGGAGTGATAGAGACTGGAGTGATCAGAGACTGGAGTGGCAGAGACTGGAGTGATCAGAGACTGGAGGGATCAGAGACTGGAGGGATCAGAGACTGGAGTGATCAGAGACTGGAGTGGTAGAGACTGGAGTGGCAGAGACTGGAGTGATCAGAGACTGGAGTGATCAGAGACTGGAGTGGTAGAGACTGGAGTGATCAGAGACTGGAGTGATCAGAGACTGGAGTGATCAGAGACTGGAGTGGCAGAGACTGGAGTGATCAGAGACTGGAGTGATCAGAGACTGGAGTGATCAGAGACTGGAGTGATCAGAGACTGGAGTGATCAGAGACCGGAGTGATCAGAGACTGGAGTGATCAGAGACGAGTCGCAGAGACTGGAGTGATCAGAGACTGGAGTGGTAGAGACTGGAGTGATCAGAGACTGGAGTGATCAGAGACGAGTCGCAGAGACTGGAGTGATCAGAGACTGGAGTGATCAGAGACTGGAGTGGTAGAGACTGGAGGGATCAGAGACTGGAGTGATCAGAGACTGGAGTGATCAGAGACTGGAGGGATCAGAGACTGGAGTGGTCAGAGACTGGAGTGATCAGAGACTGGAGTGATCAGAGACTAGAGTGATCAGAGACGAGTCGCAGAGACTGGAGTGATCAGAGACTGGAGTGGTAGAGACTGGAGTGATCAGAGACTGGAGTGATCAGAGACTGGAGTGGTAGAGACTGGAGTGGTAGAGACTGGAGTGATCAGAGACTGGAGTGGTAGAGACTGGAGTGGTAGAGACTGGAGTGGCAGAGACTGGAGTGGCAGAGACTGGAGTGATCAGAGACTGGAGTGATCAGAGACTGGAGTGGTAGAGACCGGAGTGATCAGAGACTGGAGTGATCAGAGACTGGAGTGATCAGAGACGAGTCGCAGAGACTGGAGTGATCAGAGACTGGAGTGGTAGAGACTGGAGTGATCAGAGACTGGAGTGATCAGAGACTGGAGTGATCAGAGACGAGTCGCAGAGACTGGAGTGATCAGAGACTGGAGTGATCAGAGACTGGAGTGATCAGAGACTGGAGTGGCAGAGACTGGAGTGATCAGAGACTGGAGTGATCAGAGACTGGAGTGATCAGAGACTGGAGGGATCAGAGACTGGAGTGATCAGAGACTGGAGTGGTAGAGACTGGAGTGGCAGAGACTGGAGTGATCAGAGACTGGAGTGATCAGAGACTGGAGTGGTAGAGACTGGAGTGATCAGAGACTGGAGTGATCAGAGACTGGAGTGATCAGAGACTGGAGTGATAGAGACTGGAGTGATCAGAGACTGGAGTGATCAGAGACTGGAGTGATCAGAGACTGGAGTGGTAGAGACCGGAGTGATCAGAGACCGGAGTGATCAGAGACTGGAGTGATCAGAGACGAGTCGCAGAGACTGGAGTGATCAGAGACTGGAGTGGTAGAGACTGGAGTGATCAGAGACTGGAGTGATCAGAGACGAGTCGCAGAGACTGGAGTGATCAGAGACTGGAGTGATCAGAGACTGGAGTGATCAGAGACTGGAGGGATCAGAGACTGGAGTGATCAGAGACTGGAGTGATCAGAGACTGGAGGGATCAGAGACTGGAGTGGTCAGAGACTGGAGTGATCAGAGACTGGAGTGATCAGAGACTGGAGTGGTAGAGACTGGAGTGGCAGAGACTGGAGTGATAAAGACTGGAGTGATCAGAGACTGGAGTGATCAGAGACTGGAGTGATCAGAGACTGGAGTGATCAGAGACTGGAGTGATCAGAGACTGGAGTGATCAGTGATCAGATAAAATCCTGGAAGTTTATAGGTAGTTTCGCAAGCCAATTCTAATTAGCGTTAGCGCAATGACTTGAAGTCTATACTAACATGCTAGCTGTTCCCATAGACTTTCAGTCAATGCGCTAACCGGTAGTTAGCAACTTCCTTCAAACGGAACGCAGAAACATAAAAATGGTATCCACAAGTTCATCTGACTGTGGGAAGTAGATACAGGACCTCTGTGCCAAAATCTCAAACTATCCTTTATAATGCTGTGGACTAGTCCTTTAGGGGTGAGTGGGGGTAAGTTGAGACAAATAAAGAATGAATAATTTCACCAAATTTTTAGGAAGAGGTCATCATTTTATGGAGTCAACCATGTGGAAAAAGTGGTTAGAAAGTTAGGTCCAAAACACTGGTATTCACCAAGTCAAATGAATTTATTGTGTTGAGGTTTTATGATGCTTGTATCTAAATTAAAGTAGATCATTTTAAGATTGTTCTATGCATCAGTTCTGGTCTCTATAAGCGTCAAAGTGAGGTTATAAACCTAGCATGGAAGTTATAATCCTTGTAGCTGTGTGGGCTAATAAAGTCAAAAATGTTTGCCTTGGGGTAAGTTGAGTTGCTTCCTTCCCAGACGTAATGCGAGGCATTTTCACTGGGGAATGAGGTAATGACAGGACCTTGCATATGTTAAACATGTTCAACTGTGTTTGGGGAAACAAAGATAGACATGTTTTTTAAAAGGTCATATTTAATTCAGTACAGAAATGTGTAGGCTGCTTAACGTACCCCTGTACTGACGCTCAACTTACCTCGGACACAGGGTACGTTTTTCCCAAGAGACCACAGAGTCTTTTTTTGAAAACTGTAATGTTTAGATGAATTGTGATTTATTTCCAGGGATATACCACATCCTGAAATACATGTAGATACCTTTGTTAGAAAGAATAATATATTTCCCTTTGACCAAGTGATGCTCACTATAGAAAATGACTCAACTTACCCCACTCTCCCTTACCCCGTGGCCAGTGTTGGTGCTCTAATTTCCCTTCTTGTCTCCCCAGTCTCCTCTTGTCTCTCCAGTCTCCTCTTGTCTCTCCAGTCTCCTCTTGTCTCTCCAGTCTCCTCTTGTCTCTCCAGTCTCCTCTTGTCTCTCCAGTCTCCTCTTGTCTCTCCAGTCTCCTCTTGTCTCCCCAGTCTCCTCTTGTCTCTCCAGTCTCCTCTTGTCTCCCCAGTCTCCTCTTGTCTCTCCAGTCTCCTCTTGTCTCTCCAGTCTCCTCTTGTCTCACCAGTCTCCTCTTGTCTCTCCAGTCTCCTCTTGTCTCTCCAGTCTCCTCTTGTCTCTCCAGTCTCCTCTTGTCTCTCCAGTCTCCTCTTGTCTCTCCAGTCTCCTCTTGTCTCTCCAGTCTCCTCTTGTCTCCCCAGTCTCCTCTTGTCTCTCCAGTCTGGCTCTGTCTCCCCAGTCTCCTCTTGTCTCTCCAGTCTCCTCTTGTCTCTCCAGTCTCCTCTTGTCTCTCCAGTCTCCTCTTGTCTCTCCAGTCTCCACTTGTCTCTCCAGTCTCCTCTTGTCTCTCCAGTCTCCTCTTGTCTCCCCAGTCTCCTCTTGTCTCCCCAGTCTCCTCTTGTCTCTCCAGTCTCCTCTTGTCTCTCCAGTCTCCTCTTGTCTCTCCAGTCTCCTCTTGTCTCTCCAGTCTCCTCTTGTCTCTCCAGTCTCCTCTTGTCTCTCCAGTCTCCTCTTGTCTCCCCAGTCTCCTCTTGTCTCTCCAGTCTCCTCTTGTCTCTCCAGTCTCCTCTTGTCTCCCCAGTCTCCTCTTGTCTCCCCAGTCTCCTCTTGTCTCTCCAGTCTCCTCTTGTCTCTCCAGTCTCCTCTTGTCTCTCCAGTCTCCTCTTGTCTCCCCAGTCTCCTCTTGTCTCACCAGTCTCCTCTTGTCTCCCCAGTCTCCTCTTGTCTCCCCAGTCTCCTCTTCTCTCTCCAGTCTCCTCTTGTCTCTCCAGTCTCCACTTGTGTCCCCAGTCTCCTCTTGTCTCTCCAGTCTCCTCTTGTCTCTCCAGTCTCCTCTTGTCTCCCCAGTCTGGCTCTGTCTCCCCAGTCTCCTCTTGTCTCTCCAGTCTCCTCTTGTCTCTCCAGTCTCCTCTTGTCTCTCCAGTCTCCTCTTGTCTCTCCAGTCTCCACTTGTCTCTCCAGTCTCCTCTTGTCTCTCCAGTCTCCTCTTGTCTCTCCAGTCTCCTCTTGTCTCTCCAGTCTCCTCTTGTCTCTCCAGTCTCCTCTTGTCTCTCCAGTCTCCACTTGTCTCTCCAGTCTCCTCTTGTCTCTCCAGTCTCCTCTTGTCTCCCCAGTCTCCTCTTGTCTCTCCAGTCTCCTCTTGTCTCTCCAGTCTCCTCTTGTCTCTCCAGTCTCCTCTTGTCTCTCCAGTCTCCTCTTGTCTCTCCAGTCTCCTCTTGTCTCTCCAGTCTCCTCTTGTCTCTCCAGTCTCCTCTTGTCTCTCCAGTCTCCTCTTGTCTCCCCAGTCTCCTCTTGTCTCCCCAGTCTCCTCTTGTCTCCCCAGTCTCCTCTTGTCTCTCCAGTCTCCTCTTGTCTCTCCAGTCTCCTCTTGTCTCTCCAGTCTCCTCTTGTCTCACCAGTCTCCTCTTGTCTCTCCAGTCTCCTCTTGTCTCTCCAGTCTCCTCTTGTCTCTCCAGTCTCCTCTTGTCTCTCCAGTCTCCTCTTGTCTCTCCAGTCTCCTCTTGTCTCTCCAGTCTCCTCTTGTCTCTCCAGTCTCCTCTTGTCTCCCCAGTCTCCTCTTGTCTCTCCAGTCTCCTCTTGTCTCTCCAGTCTCCTCTTGTCTCCCCAGTCTCCTCTTGTCTCCCCAGTCTCCTCTTGTCTCTCCAGTCTCCTCTTGTCTCTCCAGTCTCCTCTTGTCTCTCCAGTCTCCTCTTGTCTCTCCAGTCTCCTCTTGTCTCTCCAGTCTCCTCTTGTCTCTCCAGTCTCCTCTTGTCTCTCCAGTCTCCTCTTGTCTCTCCAGTCTCCTCTTGTCTCTCCAGTCTCCTCTTGTCTCCCCAGTCTCCTCTTGTCTCCCCAGTCTCCTCTTGTCTCTCCAGTCTCCTCTTGTCTCCCCAGTCTCCTCTTGTCTCCCCAGTCTCCTCTTGTCTCTCCAGTCTCCTCTTGTCTCTCCAGTCTCCTCTTGTCTCTCCAGTTTCCTCTTGTCTCTCCAGTCTCCTCTTGTCTCCCCAGTCTCCTCTTGTCTCTCCAGTCTCCTCTTGTCTCTCCAGTCTCCTCTTGTCTCTCCAGTCTGGCTCTGTCTCTCCAGTCTCCTCTTGTCTCTCCAGTCTCCTCTTGTCTCACCAGTCTCCTCTTGTCTCCCCAGTCTCCTCTTGTCTCTCCAGTCTCCTCTTGTCTCTCCAGTCTCCTCTTGTCTCTCCAGTCTCCTCTTGTCTCTCCAGTCTCCTCTTGTCTCTCCAGTCTGGCTCTTGTCTCCCCAGTCTCCTCTTGTCTCTCCAGTCTCCTCTTGTCTCTCCAGTCTCCTCTTGTCTCTCCAGTCTCCTCTTGTCTCCCCAGTCTCCTCTTGTCTCTCCAGTCTCCTCTTGTCTCTCCAGTCTGGCTCTGTCTCTCCAGTCTCCTCTTGTCTCTCCAGTCTCCTCTTGTCTCACCAGTCTCCTCTTGTCTCCCCAGTCTCCTCTTGTCTCTCCAGTCTCCTCTTGTCTCTCCAGTCTCCTCTTGTCTCTCCAGTCTCCTCTTGTCTCTCCAGTCTCCTCTTGTCTCTCCAGTCTCCACTTGTCTCTCCAGTCTCCTCTTGTCTCACCAGTCTCCTCTTGTCTCTCCAGTCTCCTCTTGTCTCACCAGTCTCCTCTTGTCTCTCCAGTCTCCACTTGTGTCCCCAGTCTCCTCTTGTCTCTCCAGTCTCCTCTTGTCTCTCCAGTCTCCTCTTGTCTCCCCAGTCTCCTCTTGTCTCTCCAGTCTCCTCTTGTCTCTCCAGTCTCCTCTTGTCTCTCCAGTCTCCTCTTGTCTCTCCAGTCTCCTCTTGTCTCTCCAGTCTCCTCTTGTCTCTCCAGTCTGGTTGTTTAAACTGGTGTTAGTCTTTAGTCTGGTTATTTAAACTGGTGTTAGTCTTTAGTCTGGTTGTTTAAACTGGTGTTAGTCTGGTTATTTAAACTGGTGTTAGTCTGGTTATTTAAACTGGTGTTAGTCTGGTTATTTAAACTGGTGTTAGTCTGGTTGTTTAAACTGGTGTTAGTCTGGTTATTTAAACTGGTGTTAGTCTTTAGTCTGGTTATTTAAACTGGTGTTAGTCTGGTTGTTTAAACTGGTGTTAGTCTGGTTATTTAAACTGGTGTTAGTCTGGTTATTTAAACTGGTGTTAGTCTGGTTGTTTAAACTGGTGTTAGTCTGGTTATTTAAACTGGTGTTAGTCTGGTTATTTAAACTGGTGTTAGTCTGGTTGTTTAAACTGGTGTTAGTCTTTAGCTGTTACAGATCACCCATATTGGGCCGCTACAGATCACCCATATTGGGCCGCTACAGATCACCCATATTGGGCTGTTACAGATCACCCATATTGGGACGCTACAGATCACCCATATTGGGACGCTACAGATCACCCATATTGGGACGCTACAGATCACCCATATTGGGACGCTACAGATCACCCATATTGGGCTGTTACAGATCACCCATATTGGGACGCTACAGATCACCCATATTGGGCTGTTACAGATCACCCATATTGGGCCGCTACAGATCACCCATATTGGGCCGCTACAGATCACCTATATTGGGCCGCTACAGATCACCCATATTGGGCCGTTACAGATCACCCATATTGGGCGTTACAGATCACCCATATTGGGCCGCTACAGATCACCCATATTGGGCCGCTTACAGATCACCCATATTGGGCCGCTACAGATCACCCATATTGGGCCGCTACAGATCACCCATATTGGGCCGCTACAGATCACCCATATTGGGCCGCTACAGATCACCCATATTGGGACGCTACAGATCACCCATATTGGGACGCTACAGATCACCCATATTGGGCCGCTACAGATCACCCATATTGGGCCGCTACAGATCACCCATATTGGGCCGCTACAGATCACCCATATTGGGCCGTTACAGATCACCCATATTGGGCCGTTACAGATCACCCATATTGGGCCGCTACAGATCACCCATATTGGGCCGCTACAGATCACCCATATTGGGCCGCTACAGATCACCCATATTGGGCCGCTACAGATCACCCATATTGGGCCGCTACAGATCACCCATATTGGGCCGCTACAGATCACCCATATTGGGCCGCTACAGATCACCCATATTGGGCCGTTACAGATCACCCATATTGGGCCGTTACAGATCACCCATATTGGGCCGCTACAGATCACCCATATTGGGACGCTACAGATCACCCATATTGGGCCGCTACAGATCACCCATATTGGGCCGCTACAGATCACCCATATTGGGACGCTACAGATCACCCATATTGGGATGCTACAGATCACCCATATTGGGCCGTTACAGATCACCCATATTGGGACGCTACAGATCACCCATATTGGGCCGTTACAGATCACCCATATTGGGCCGCTACAGATCACCCATATTGGGCCGCTACAGATCACCCATATTGGGCCGCTACAGATCACCCATATTGGGCCGCTACAGATCACCCATATAGGGCCGCTTACAGATCACCCATATTGGGCCGCTACAGATCACCCATATTGGGCCGCTACAGATCACCCATATTGGGCCGCTACAGATCACCCATATTGGGCCGCTACAGATCACCCATATTGGGCCGCTACAGATCACCCATATTGGGCCGCTACAGATCACCCATATTGGGCCGCTACAGATCACCCATATTGGGCCGCTACAGATCACCCATATTGGGCCGCTACAGATCACCCATATTGGGCCGCTACAGATCACCCATATTGGGCCGCTACAGATCACCCGTGTCAGGCCGTCATTGTTTGTTTGTGTTTGTTTGTCTCTCTCTTATTGCCAAAGCAAGTTAAATAAACAAATTTAACAGCAACAAAGACGGATAAGTAAACGGATCAATATACGGGGTGTTTACAATGTTTGTCCTCCACTGGTTGGCCTCTTCTCACTTTCTGATTGTGGTGGAATGTGTGGGCGTTGCTTCCATTTAGGTGGTCACAGCTCCGTCGTTTACTGACTGCTTTCTGCCTCCGTTTACTGACTGCTTTCTGCCTCCGTTTACTGACTGCTTTCTGCCTCCGTTTACTGACTGCTTTCTGCCTCCGTTTACTGACTGCTTTCTGCCTCCGTTTACTGACTGCTTTCTACCTCCGTTTACTGACTGCTTTCTGCCTCCGTTTACTGACTGCTTTCTGCCTCCGTTTACTGACTGCTTTCTGCCTCTGTTTACTGACTGCTTTCTGCCTCCGTTTACTGACTGCTTTCTGCCTCCGTTTACTGACTGCTTTCTGCCTCCGTTTACTGACTGCTTTCTGCCTCCGTTTACTGACTGCTTTCTGCCTCCGTTTACTGACTGCTTTCTGCCTCCGTTTACTGACTGCTTTCTACCTCCGTTTACTGACTGCTTTCTGCCTCCGTTTACTGACTGCTTTCTGCCTCCGTTTACTGACTGCTTTCTGCCTCTGTTTACTGACTGCTTTCTGCCTCCGTTTACTGACTGCTTTCTACCTCCGTTTACTGACTGCTTTCTGCCTCCGTTTACTGACTGCTTTCTGCCTCCGTTTACTGACTGCTTTCTGCCTCCGTTTACTGACTGCTTTCTGCCTCCGTTTACTGACTGCTTTCTGCCTCTCGTGTTCCGACTGCTTTCTGCCTCCGTTGTGTTCTGACTGCAACAGGCAGCCTGCTGGAGACTAAACAGAGATACAGAGAGCTGCTGCTGCTGCTGCGGTATGAAGCAGAGATACAGACAGACAGGAGGAGCAGACAGACAGACAGGAGGAACAGACAGACAGACAGACAGACAGGAGGAGCAGACAGACAGACAGACAGGCAGGAGGAGCAGACAGACAGGCAGGAGGAACAGACAGACAGACAGACAGACAGACAGACAGACAGGAGGAACAGACAGACAGACAGACAGACAGGAGGAACAGACAGACAGGAGGAACAGACAGACAGACAGACAGACAGACAGACAGACAGACAGACAGACAGACAGACAGACAGACAGACAGACAGACAGGAGGAACAGACAGACAGACAGGAGGAACAGACAGACAGACAGACAGACAGACAGACAGACAGGATCAAGCCATACTGTGTATAAAACCAGGGCTGGTGGGATTTGTCACATTGCAGGAACACACATACTGCCTTACCTCAAGTCAAATAGTCTGTGGCTCTTGTCTTGTACACAGAGGCTGGTGACCTGCAGTGACCTTTTATTCAACTGGTAGCATCTTCACACACTCCTCCCACAACTACACACTGCAGAACACACACACACACACACACACACACACACACACACACACACACACACACACACACACACACACACCTCCCACTACTACACACTGCAGAACACACACACACACACACACACACACACACACACACACACACACACACACACACACACACACACACACACACACACACACACCTCCCACTACTACACACTGCAGAAACACACACACACACACACACACACACACACACACACACACACACACACACACACACACACACACACACACACACACACACACACACACACACCTCCCACTACTACACACTGCAGAACACACACACACACACACACACACACACACACACACACACACACACACACACACACACACACACACACACACACACACACACACACACCTCCCACTACTACACACTGCAGAACACACACACACACACACACACACACACACACACACACACACACACACACACACACACACACACACACACACACACCTCCCACTACTACACACTGCAGCACACACACACACACACACACACACACACACACACACACACACACACACACTCCCACTACTACACACTGCAGAACACACACACACACACACACACACACACACACACACACACACACACACACACACACACACACACACACACCTCCCACTACTACACACTGCAGAACACACACACACACTCCTCCCTGGGCACGCCTTTCATCCGGACATCTAAATACTGCCCCTACACCTTAACAGGTTAATAACATATGTATTAAGGCTGTAACATACATTAATAACATGTATTAAGGCTGTAACATATATTAATAACATGTATTAAGGCCGTAACATATATTAATAACATATGTATTAAGGCTGTAACATATATTAATAACATGTATTAAGGCCGTAACATACATTAATAACATGTATTAAGGCTGTAACATATATTAATAACATGTATTAAGGCTGTAACATGTATTTGTATTTATTAATGATCCCCATTAGCTGCTGTTGCCGTTGCTTCACCACTGTTCCATGTGGTGTATTTTTATGTTGCTGCATCAGTTACCTGATGTGAAATTGAGTTCCATGTTGTCACGGCTCTATGTCGTACTTAGGGACTGTGAAGAGACCTCTGGTGGCATGTCTTGTGGGGTATGGATGGGTGTCTGAGCTGTGTGCCAGTAGTTTAAACAGACCTCTGGTGGCATGTCTTGTGGGGTATGGATGGGTGTCTGAGCTGGGTGCCAGTAGTTTAAACAGACCTCTGGTGGCATGTCTTGTGGGGTATGGATGGGTGTCTGAGCTGGGTGCCAGTAGTTTAAACAGACCTCTGGTGGCATGTCTTGTGGGGTATGGATGGGTGTCTGAGCTGTGTGCCAGTAGTTTAAACAGACCTCTGGTGGCATGTCTTGTGGGGTATGAATGGGTGTCTGAGCTGGGTGCCAGTAGTTTAAACAGACCTCTGGTGGCATGTCTTGTGGGGTATGGATGGGTGTCTGAGCTGTGTGCTGGTAGTTTAGACAGACAGCTCGGTGCATTCAACATGTCAATACCTCTCATAAATACAAGTAGTGATGAAGTCAATCTCTCCTCCACTTTCAGCCAGGAGAGATTGACATGCATATTATTAATATTAACTCTCTGTGTACATCCAAGGGCCAGCCGTGCTGCCCTGTTCTGAGCCAATTGAAAGTCCCTATTTGTGGCACCTGACCAGACGACAGAACAGTAGTCCAGGTGTGACTAAACTAGGGCCTGTAGGACCTGCCTTGTTGATAGTGTTGTTAAGAAGGTAGAAACTAGGGCCTGTAGGACCTGCCTTGTTGATAGTGCTGTTAAGAAGGTAGAAACTAGGGCCTGTAGGACCTGCCTTGTTGATAGTGCTGTTAAGAAGGTAGAAACTAGGGCCTGTAGGACCTGCCTTGTTGATAGTGCTGTTAAGAAGGTAGAAACTAGGGCCTGTAGGACCTGCCTTGTTGATAGTGTTGTTAAGAAGGTAGAAACTAGGGCCTGTAGGACCTGCCTTGTTGATAGTGCTGTTAAGAAGGTAGAAACTAGGGCCTGTAGGACCTGCCTTGTTGATAGTGCTGTTAAGAAGGTAGAAACTAGGGCCTGTAGGACCTGCCTTGTTGATAGTGCTGTTAAGAAGGTAGAAACTAGGGCCTGTAGGACCTGCCTTGTTGATAGTG